>NC_059459.1:442019-479519 GCF_905237065.1 Salmo salar | reverse complement strand
GATTGTCAGAATATGACAGTCATGTCTTACTAGCAAATTATTGATTTCATGAACCTTGTTTCTTAAGCTACATAGAGTGGCAAGAAAAGTATGTGAACCCTTTGGAATTACCTGGATTTCTGCATAAATTGGTCATCAAATTTGATCTGATCTTCATCTAAGTCACAAAAATAGACAAACACAGTCTGCACCTGTTGTATTCAGCATTTCACTGTGAGGTCTACTACACCTGTTGTATTCAGCATTTCACTGTGAGGTCTACTACACCTGTTGTATTCAGCATTTCACTGTGAGGTCTACTACACCTGTTGTATTCAGCATTTCACTGTAAGGTCTACTACACCTGTTGTATTCAGCATTTCACTGTAAGGTCTACTACACCTGTTGTATTCAGCATTTCACTGTGAGGTCAACTACACCTGTTGTATTCAGCATTTCACTGTAAGGTCTACTACACCTGTGGTATTCAGCATTTCACTGTAAGGTCTACTACACCTGTTGTATTCAGCATTTCACTGTAAGGTCTACTACACCTGTTGTATTCAGCATTTCACTGTGAGGTCTACTACACCTGTTGTATTCAGCATTTCACTGTGAGGTCTACTACACCTGTTGTATTCAGCATTTCACTGTGAGGTCTACTACACCTGTTGTATTCAGCATTTCACTGTGAGGTCTACTACACATGTTGTATTCAGCATTTCACTGTGAGGTCTACTACACCTGTTGTATTCAGCATTTCACTGTGAGGTCTACTACACCTGTTGTATTCAGCATTTCACTGTGAGGTCTACTACACCTGTTGTATTCAGCATTTCACTGTGAGGTCTACTACACCTGTTGTATTCAGCATTTCACTGTGAGGTCTACTACACCTGTTGTATTCAGCATTTCACTGTGAGGTCTACTACACCTGTTGTATTCAGCATTTCACAGTAAGGTCTACTAGACCTGTTGTATTCAGCATTTCACTGTAAGGTCTACTACACCTGTTGTATTCAGCATTTCACTGTAAGGTCTACTACACCTGTTGTATTCAGCATTTCACTGTGAGGTCTACTACACCTGTTGTATTCAGCATTTCACTGTGAGGTCTACTACACCTGTTGTATTCAGCATTTCACTGTAAGGTCTACTACACCTGTTGTATTCAGCATTTCACTGTGAGGTCTACTACACCTGTTGTATTCAGCATTTCACTGTGAGGTCTACCACACCTGTTGTATTCAGCATTTCACTGTGAGGTCTACTACACCTGCTGTATTCAGCATTTCACTGTGAGGTCTACTACACCTGTGGTATTCAGCATTTCACTGTGAGGTCTACTACACCTGTTGTATTCAGCATTTCACTGTGAGGTCTACTACACCTGTTGTATTCAGCATTTCACTTTGAGGTCTACTACACCTGTTGTATTCAGCATTTCACTGTGAGGTCTACTACACCTGTTGTATTCAGCATTTCACTGTAAGGTCTACTACACCTGTTGTATTCAGCATTTCACTGTGAGGTCAACTACACCTGTTGTATTCAGCATTTCACTGTAAGGTCTACTACACCTGTGGTATTCAGCATTTCACTGTAAGGTCTACTACACCTGTTGTATTCAGCATTTCACTGTAAGGTCTACTACACCTGTTGTATTCAGCATTTCACTGTGAGGTCTACTACACCTGTTGTATTCAGCATTTCACTGTGAGGTCTACTACACCTGTTGTATTCAGCATTTCACTGTGAGGTCTACTACACCTGTTGTATTCAGCATTTCACTGTGAGGTCTACTACACATGTTGTATTCAGCATTTCACTGTGAGGTCTACTACACCTGTTGTATTCAGCATTTCACTGTGAGGTCTACTACACCTGTTGTATTCAGCATTTCACTGTGAGGTCTACTACACCTGTTGTATTCAGCATTTCACTGTGAGGTCTACTACACCTGTTGTATTCAGCATTTCACTGTGAGGTCTACTACACCTGTTGTATTCAGCATTTCACTGTGAGGTCTACTACACCTGTTGTATTCAGCATTTCACAGTAAGGTCTACTAGACCTGTTGTATTCAGCATTTCACTGTAAGGTCTACTACACCTGTTGTATTCAGCATTTCACTGTAAGGTCTACTACACCTGTTGTATTCAGCATTTCACTGTGAGGTCTACTACACCTGTTGTATTCAGCATTTCACTGTGAGGTCTACTACACCTGTTGTATTCAGCATTTCACTGTAAGGTCTACTACACCTGTTGTATTCAGCATTTCACTGTGAGGTCTACTACACCTGTTGTATTCAGCATTTCACTGTGAGGTCTACCACACCTGTTGTATTCAGCATTTCACTGTGAGGTCTACTACACCTGCTGTATTCAGCATTTCACTGTGAGGTCTACTACACCTGTGGTATTCAGCATTTCACTGTGAGGTCTACTACACCTGTTGTATTCAGCATTTCACTGTGAGGTCTACTACACCTGTTGTATTCAGCATTTCACTGTGAGGTCTACTACACCTGTTGTATTCAGCATTTCACTGTGAGGTCTACTACACCTGTTGTATTCAGCATCTCACTGTGAGGTCTACTACACCTGTTGTATTCAGCATTTCACTGTAAGGTCTACTACACCTGTTGTATTCAGCATTTCACTGTAAGGTCTACTACACCTGTTGTATTCAGCATTTCACTGTGAGGTCTACTACACCTGTTGTATTCAGCATTTCACTGTGAGGTCTACTACACCTGTTGTATTCAGCATTTCACTGTAAGGTCTACTACACCTGTTGTATTCAGCATTTCACTGTGAGGTCTACTACACCTGTTGTATTCAGCATTTCACTTTGAGGTCTACTACACCTGTTGTATTCAGCATTTCACTGTGAGGTCTACTACACCTGTTGTATTCAGCATTTCACTGTAAGGTCTACTACACCTGTTGTATTCAGCATTTCACTGTGAGGTCTACTACACCTGTTGTATTCAGCATTTCACTGTGAGGTCTACTACACCTGTTGTATTTAGCATTTCACTGTGAGGTCTACTACACCTGTTGTATTCAGCATTTCACTGTGAGGTCTACTACACCTGTTGTATTCAGCATTTCACTGTGAGGTCTACTACACCTGTTGTATTCAGCATCTCACTGTGAGGTCTACTACACCTGTTGTATTCAGCATTTCACTGTGAGGTCTACTACACCTGTTGTATTCAGCATTTCACTGTAAGGTCTACTACACCTGTTGTATTCAGCATTTCACTGTGAGGTCTACTACACCTGTTGTATTCAGCATTTCACTGTAAGGTCTACTACACCTGTTGTATTTAGCATTTCACTGTGAGGTCTACTACACCTGTTGTATTCAGCATTTCACTGTGAGGTCTACTACACCTGTTGTATTCAGCATTTCACTGTGAGGTCTACTACACCTGTTGTATTCAGCATTTCACTGTGAGGTCTACTACACCTGTTGTATTCAGCATTTCACTGTGAGGTCTACTACACCTGTTGTATTCAGCATTTCACTGTGAGGTCTACTACACCTGTTGTATTCAGCATTTCACTGTGAGGTCTACTACACCTGTTGTATTCAGCATTTCACTGTGAGGTCTACTACACCTGTTGTATTCAGCATCTCACTGTGAGGTCTACTACACCTGTTGTATTCAGCATTTCACTGTGAGGTCTACTACACCTGTTGTATTCAGCATTTCACTGTGAGGTCTACTACACCTGTTGTATTCAGCATCTCACTGTGAGGTCTACTACACCTGTTGTATTCAGCATTTCACTGTAAGGTCTACTACACCTGTTGTATTCAGCATTTCACTGTAAGGTCTACTACACCTGTTGTATTCAGCATTTCACTGTGAGGTCTACTACACCTGTTGTATTCAGCATTTCATTGTGAGGTCTACTACACCTGTTGTATTCAGCATTTCACTGTAAGGTCTACTACACCTGTTGTATTCAGCATTTCACTGTGAGGTCTACTACACCTGTTGTATTCAGCATTTCACTTTGAGGTCTACTACACCTGTTGTATTCAGCATTTCACTGTGAGGTCTACTACACCTGTTGTATTCAGCATTTCACTGTAAGGTCTACTACACCTGTTGTATTCAGCATTTCACTGTGAGGTCTACTACACCTGTTGTATTCAGCATTTCACTGTAAGGTCTACTACACCTGTTGTATTTAGCATTTCACTGTGAGGTCTACTACACCTGTTGTATTCAGCATTTCACTGTGAGGTCTACTACACCTGTTGTATTCAGCATTTCACTGTGAGGTCTACTACACCTGTTGTATTCAGCATCTCACTGTGAGGTCTACTACACCTGTTGTATTCAGCATTTCACTGTAAGGTCTACTACACCTGTTGTATTCAGCATTTCACTGTAAGGTCTACTACACCTGTTGTATTCAGCATTTCACTGTGAGGTCTACTACACCTGTTGTATTCAGCATTTCACTGTGAGGTCTACTACACCTGTTGTATTCAGCATTTCACTGTGAGGTCTACTACACCTGTTGTATTCAGCATTTCACTGTGAGGTCTACTACACCTGTTGTATTCAGCATTTCACTGTGAGGTCTACTACACCTGTTGTATTCAGCATTTCACTGTGAGGTCTACTACACCTGTTGTATTCAGCATTTCACTGTGAGGTCTACTACACCTGTTGTATTCAGCATCTCACTGTGAGGTCTACTACACCTGTTGTATTCAGCATTTCACTGTAAGGTCTACTACACCTGTTGTATTCAGCATTTCACTGTGAGGTCTACTACACCTGTTGTATTCAGCATTTCATTGTGAGGTCTACTACACCTGTTGTATTCAGCATTTCACTGTAAGGTCTACTACACCTGTTGTATTCAGCATTTCACTGTGAGGTCTACTACACCTGTTGTATTCAGCATTTCACTTTGAGGTCTACTACACCTGTTGTATTCAGCATTTCACTGTGAGGTCTACTACACCTGTTGTATTCAGCATTTCACTGTAAGGTCTACTACACCTGTTGTATTCAGCATTTCACTGTGAGGTCTACTACACCTGTTGTATTCAGCATTTCACTGTGAGGTCTACTACACCTGTTATATTCAGCATTTCACTGTCAGGTCTACTACACATGTTGTATTCAGCATTTCACTGTGAGGTCTACTACACCTGTTGTATTCAGCATTTCACTGTGAGGTCTACTACACCTGTTGTATTCAGCATTTCACTGTGAGGTCTACTACACCTGTTGTATTCAGCATTTCACTGTAAGGTCTACTACACCTGTTGTATTCAGCATTTCACTGTGAGGTCTACTACACCTGTTGTATTCAGCATTTCACTGTGAGGTCTACTACACCTGTTGTATTCAGCATTTCATTGTGAGGTCTACTACACCTGTTGTATTCAGCATTTCACTGTAAGGTCTACTACACCTGTTGTATTCAGCATTTCACTGTGAGGTCTACTACACCTGTTGTATTCAGCATTTCACTTTGAGGTCTACTACACCTGTTGTATTCAGCATTTCACTGTGAGGTCTACTACACCTGTTGTATTCAGCATTTCACTGTAAGGTCTACTACACCTGTTGTATTCAGCATTTCACTGTGAGGTCTACTACACCTGTTGTATTCAGCATTTCACTGTAAGGTCTACTACACCTGTTGTATTTAGCATTTCACTGTGAGGTCTACTACACCTGTTGTATTCAGCATTTCACTGTGAGGTCTACTACACCTGTTGTATTCAGCATTTCACTGTGAGGTCTACTACACCTGTTGTATTCAGCATCTCACTGTGAGGTCTACTACACCTGTTGTATTCAGCATTTCACTGTAAGGTCTACTACACCTGTTGTATTCAGCATTTCACTGTAAGGTCTACTACACCTGTTGTATTCAGCATTTCACTGTGAGGTCTACTACACCTGTTGTATTCAGCATTTCACTGTGAGGTCTACTACACCTGTTGTATTCAGCATTTCACTGTGAGGTCTACTACACCTGTTGTATTCAGCATTTCACTGTGAGGTCTACTACACCTGTTGTATTCAGCATTTCACTGTGAGGTCTACTACACCTGTTGTATTCAGCATTTCACTGTGAGGTCTACTACACCTGTTGTATTCAGCATTTCACTGTGAGGTCTACTACACCTGTTGTATTCAGCATTTCACTGTGAGGTCTACTACACCTGTTGTATTCAGCATCTCACTGTGAGGTCTACTACACCTGTTGTATTCAGCATTTCACTGTGAGGTCTACTACACCTGTTGTATTCAGCATTTCACTGTGAGGTCTACTACACCTGTTGTATTCAGCATCTCACTGTGAGGTCTACTACACCTGTTGTATTCAGCATTTCACTGTAAGGTCTACTACACCTGTTGTATTCAGCATTTCACTGTGAGGTCTACTACACCTGTTGTATTCAGCATTTCATTGTGAGGTCTACTACACCTGTTGTATTCAGCATTTCACTGTAAGGTCTACTACACCTGTTGTATTCAGCATTTCACTGTGAGGTCTACTACACCTGTTGTATTCAGCATTTCACTTTGAGGTCTACTACACCTGTTGTATTCAGCATTTCACTGTAAGGTCTACTACACCTGTTGTATTCAGCATTTCACTGTAAGGTCTACTACACCTGTTGTATTTAGCATTTCACTGTGAGGTCTACTACACCTGTTGTATTCAGCATTTCACTGTGAGGTCTACTACACCTGTTGTTTTCAGCGCATGTGACTAATACAATTTGATTTGATTAACTGAGCTGGGCTTGGGTCATTGATAAGTCATTGTCTCAACTCAGCCTTATAATGCTGTGAACGGAAAGGTTCTGAACTGAACGATGAAACCGTAGTTGGAGTCAGCACTGTCGGTGAAGACACAGGCAATCCCAGCAGGCACCGGGAGATCAGGTACAAGTGCAGAGAAGCTATTCCTTATGTCAATCTGCTCCAAACCCCCTCAGTCACTCCCGTCCACTTAGCAAACGTTGCCTTCAGTTTCCACGACTTGTGTCATGGGAGCAGCGCTGATTGGAACTCCTTCTACTCCACTACAGGATGGAGGAGGTGAACAGATGGAGACGACTTCCTTGGCAGGCTCGTTCCAGGAAGCCATTCAGATAGGGACAGATGGGGAACTAGTTCCAGGAAGCCATTCAGATAGGGACGGATGGGGAACTAGTTCCAGGTAACACAGGCCATTCAGATAGGGACAGATGGGGAACTAGTTCCAGGTAGCACAGGCCATTCAGATAGGGACAGATGGGGAACTAGTTCCAGGTAACACAGGCCATTCAGATAGGGACAGATGGGGAACTAGTTCCAGGTAACACAGGCCATTCAGATAGGGACAGATGGGGGAACTAGTTCCAGGAAGCCATTCAGATAGGGACAGATGGGGGAACTAGTTCCAGGAAGCCATTCAGATAGGGACAGATGGGGGAACTAGTTCCAGGTAACACAGGCCATTCAGATAGGGACAGATGGGGAACTAGTTCCAGGAAGCCATTCAGATAGGGACAGATGGGGGAACTAGTTCCAGGTAACACAGGCCATTCAGATAGGGACAGATGGGGAACTAGTTCCAGGTAACACAGGCCATTCAGATAGGGACAGATGGGGGAACTAGTTCCAGGAAGCCATTCAGATAGGGACAGATGGGGAACTAGTTCCAGGTAACACAGGCCATTCAGATAGGGACAGATGGGGAACTAGTTCCAGGTAACACAGGCCATTCAGATAGGGACAGATGGGGGAACTAGTTCCAGGAAGCCATTCAGATAGGGACAGATGGGGGAACTAGTTCCAGGTAACACAGGCCATTCAGATAGGGACAGATGGGGGAACTAGTTCCAGGTAACACAGGCCATTCAGATAGGGACAGATGGGGGAACTAGTTCCAGGAAGCCATTCAGATAGGGACAGATGAGGAACTAGTTCCAGGTAACACAGACCATTCAGATAGGGACAGATGGGGAACTTGTTCCAGGTAACACAGGCCATTCAGATAGGGACAGATGGGGAACTAGTTCCAGGAAGCCATTCAGATAGGGACAGATGGGGAACTAGTTCCAGGTAACACAGGCCATTCAGATAGGGACAGATGGGGAACTAGTTCCAGGTAGCACAGGCCATTCAGATAGGGACAGATGGGGAACTAGTTCCAGGTAACACAGGCCATTCAGATAGGGACAGATGGGGAACTAGTTCCAGGTAACACAGGCCATTCAGATAGGGACAGATGGGGAACTAGTTCCAGGTAGCACAGGCCATTCAGATAGGGACAGATGGGGAACTAGTTCCAGGTAACACAGGCCATTCAGATAGGGACGGACGGGGAACTAGTTCCAGGTAACACAGACCATTCAGATAGGGAATGTTGTGCATAGCTGTTATGAGATAAGAGCAGAGGACCAACAGGGCAGTAACAGGCCTCTGTATATAGAGCAGAGGACCAACAGGGCAGTAACAGGCCTCTGTATATAGAGCAGAGGACCAACAGGGCAGTAACAGGCCTCTGTATATAGAGCAGAGGACCAACAGGGCAGTAACAGGCCTCTGTATATAGAGGACCAACAGGGCAGTAACAGGCCTCTGTATATAGAGGACCAACAGGGCAGTAATAGGCCTCTGTATATAGAGCAGAGGACCAACAGGGCAGTAACAGGCCTCTGTATATAGAGGACCAACAGGGCAGTAACAGGCCTCTGTATATAGAGCAGAGGACCAACAGGGCAGTAACAGGCCTCTGTATATAGAGGACCAACAGGGCAGTAACAGGCCTCTGTATATAGAGGACCAACAGGGTAGTAACAGGCCTCTGTATATAGAGCAGAGGACCAACAGGGCAGTAACAGGCCTCTGTATATAGAGGACCAACAGGGCAGTAACAGGCCTCTGTATATAGAGCAGAGGACCAACAGGGCAGTAACAGGCCTCTGTATATAGAGCAGAGGACCAACAGGGCAGTAACAGGCCTCTGTATATAGAGCAGAGGACCAACAGGGCAGTAACAGGCCTCTGTATATAGAGGACCAACAGGGCAGTAACAGGCCTCTGTATATAGAGGACCAACAGGGCAGTAACAGGCCTCTGTATATAGAGCAGAGGACCAACAGGGCAGTAACAGGCCTCTGTATATAGAGCAGAGGACCAACAGGGCAGTAACAGGCCTCTGTATATAGAGGACCAACAGGGCAGTAACAGGCCTCTGTATATAGAGCAGAGGACCAACAGGGCAGTAACAGGCCTCTGTATATAGAGCAGAGGACCAACAGGGCAGTAACAGGCCTCTGTATATAGAGGACCAACAGGGCAGTAACAGGCCTCTGTATATAGAGCAGAGGACCAACAGGGCAGTAACAGGCCTCTGTATATAGAGGACCAACAGGGCTGTAACAGGCCTCTGTATATAGAGCAGAGGACCAACAGGGCAGTAACAGGCCTCTGTATATAGAGGACCAACAGGGCAGTAACAGGCCTCTGTATATAGAGGACCAACAGGGCAGTAACAGGCCTCTGTATATAGAGGACCAACAGGGTAGTAACAGGCCTCTGTATATAGAGGACCAACAGGGCAGTAACAGGCCTCTGTATATAGAGGCCCAACAGGGCAGTAACAGGCCTCTGTATATAGAGGACCAACAGGGCAGTAACAGGCCTCTGTATATAGAGGACCAACAGGGCAGTAACAGGCCTCTGTATATAGAGGACCAACAGGGCAGTAACAGGCCTCTGTATATAGAGCAGAGGACCAACAGGGCTGTAACAGGCCTCTGTATATAGAGCAGAGGACCAACAGGGCAGTAACAGGCCTCTGTATATAGAGCAGAGGACCAACAGGGCAGTAACAGGCCTCTGTATATAGAGCAGAGGACCAACAGGGCAGTAACAGGCCTCTGTATATAGAGCAGAGGACCAACAGGGCAGTAACAGGCCTCTGTATATAGAGCAGAGGACCAACAGGGCAGTAACAGGCCTCTGTATATAGAGCAGAGGACCAACAGGGCAGTAACAGGCCTCTGTATATAGAGGACCAACAGGGCAGTAACAGGCCTCTGTATATAGAGGACCAACAGGGCAGTAACAGGCCTCTGTATATAGAGCAGAGGACCAACAGGGCAGTAACAGGCCTCTGTATATAGAGGACCAACAGGGCAGTAACAGGCCTCTGTATATAGAGCAGAGGACCAACAGGGCAGTAACAGGCCTCTGTATATAGAGCAGAGGACCAACAGGGCAGTAACAGGCCTCTGTATATAGAGCAGAGGACCAACAGGGCAGTAACAGGCCTCTGTATATAGAGGACCAACAGGGCAGTAACAGGCCTCTGTATATAGAGCAGAGGACCAACAGGGCAGTAACAGGCCTCTGTATATAGAGGACCAACAGGGCAGTAACAGGCCTCTGTATATAGAGGACCAACAGGGCAGTAACAGGCCTCTGTATATAGAGCAGAGGACCAACAGGGCAGTAACAGGCCTCTGTATATAGAGCAGAGGACCAACAGGGTAGTAACAGGCCTCTGTATATAGAGCAGAGGACCAACAGGGCAGTAACAGGCCTCTGTATATAGAGGACCAACAGGGCAGTAACAGGCCTCTGTATATAGAGCAGAGGACCAACAGGGCAGTAACAGGCCTCTGTATATAGAGGACCAACAGGGCAGTAACAGGCCTCTGTATATAGAGGACCAACAGGGCAGTAACAGGCCTCTGTATATAGAGCAGAGGACCAACAGGGCAGTAACAGGCCTCTGTATATAGAGGACCAACAGGGCAGTAACAGGCCTCTGTATATAGAGCAGAGGACCAACAGGGCAGTAACAGGCCTCTGTATATAGAGCAGAGGACCAACAGGGTAGTAACAGGCCTCTGTATATAGAGCAGAGGACCAACAGGGCAGTAACAGGCCTCTGTATATAGAGCAGAGGACCAACAGGGCAGTAACAGGCCTCTGTATATAGAGGACCAACAGGGCAGTAACAGGCCTCTGTATATAGAGCAGAGGACCAACAGGGCTGTAACAGGCCTCTGTATATAGAGCAGAGGACCAACAGGGCAGTAACAGGCCTCTGTATATAGAGGACCAACAGGGCAGTAACAGGCCTCTGTATATAGAGGACCAACAGGGCAGTAACAGGCCTCTGTATATAGAGCAGAGGACCAACAGGGCAGTAACAGGCCTCTGTATATAGAGCAGAGGACCAACAGGGCAGTAACAGGCCTCTGTATATAGAGGACCAACAGGGTAGTAACAGGCCTCTGTATATAGAGCAGAGGACCAACAGGGCAGTAACAGGCCTCTGTATATAGAGCATAGGACCAACAGGGCAGTAACAGGCCTCTGTATATAGAGCAGAGGACCAACAGGGCAGTAACAGGCCTCTGTATATAGAGGACCAACAGGGCAGTAACAGGCCTCTGTATATAGAGGACCAACAGGGCAGTAACAGGCCTCTGTATATAGAGCAGAGGACCAACAGGGCAGTAACAGGCCTCTGTATATAGAGGACCAACAGGGCAGTAACAGGCCTCTGTATATAGAGCAGAGGACCAACAGGGCAGTAACAGGCCTCTGTATATAGAGGACCAACAGGGCTGTAACAGGCCTCTGTATATAGAGCAGAGGACCAACAGGGCAGTAACAGGCCTCTGTATATAGAGGACCAACAGGGCAGTAACAGGCCTCTGTATATAGAGCAGAGGACCAACAGGGCAGTAACAGGCCTCTGTATATAGAGCAGAGGACCAACAGGGCAGTAACAGGCCTCTGTATATAGAGGACCAACAGGGCAGTAACAGGCCTCTGTATATAGAGCAGAGGACCAACAGGGCAGTAACAGGCCTCTGTATATAGAGGACCAACAGGGCAGTAACAGGCCTCTGTATATAGAGGACCAACAGGGCAGTAACAGGCCTCTGTATATAGAGCAGAGGACCAACAGGGCAGTAACAGGCCTCTGTATATAGAGGACCAACAGGGCTGTAACAGGCCTCTGTATATAGAGGACCAACAGGGCAGTAACAGGCCTCTGTATATAGAGGACCAACAGGGCTGTAACAGGCCTCTGTATATAGAGCAGAGGACCAACAGGGCAGTAACAGGCCTCTGTATATAGAGGACCAACAGGGCAGTAACAGGCCTCTGTATATAGAGCAGAGGACCAACAGGGCAGTAACAGGCCTCTGTATATAGAGCAGAGGACCAACAGGGCTGTAACAGGCCTCTGTATATAGAGCAGAGGACCAACAGGGCAGTAACAGGCCTCTGTATATAGAGGACCAACAGGGTAGTAACAGGCCTCTGTATATAGAGCAGAGGACCAACAGGGCAGTAACAGGCCTCTGTATATAGAGGACCAACAGGGCAGTAACAGGCCTCTGTATATAGAGCAGAGGACCAACAGGGCAGTAACAGGCCTCTGTATATAGAGGACCAACAGGGCTGTAACAGGCCTCTGTATATAGAGCAGAGGACCAACAGGGCAGTAACAGGCCTCTGTATATAGAGCAGAGTATCAACAGGGCAGTAACAGGCCTCTGTATATAGAGGACCAACAGGGCAGTAACAGGCCTCTGTATATAGAGCAGAGGACCAACAGGGCAGTAACAGGCCTCTGTATATAGAGCAGAGGACCAACAGGGCAGTAACAGGCCTCTGTATATAGAGGACCAACAGGGCAGTAACAGGCCTCTGTATATAGAGCAGAGGACCAACAGGGCAGTAACAGGCCTCTGTATATAGAGGACCAACAGGGCTGTAACAGGCCTCTGTATATAGAGCAGAGGACCAACAGGGCAGTAACAGGCCTCTGTATATAGAGCAGAGGACCAACAGGGCAGTAACAGGCCTCTGTATATAGAGGACCAACAGGGCAGTAACAGGCCTCTGTATATAGAGGACCAACAGGGCAGTAACAGGCCTCTGTATATAGAGCAGAGGACCAACAGGGCAGTAACAGGCCTCTGTATATAGAGCAGAGGACCAACAGGGCAGTAACAGGCCTCTGTATATAGAGCAGAGGACCAACAGGGCAGTAACAGGCCTCTGTATATAGAGGACCAACAGGGCAGTAACAGGCCTCTGTATATAGAGCAGAGGACCAACAGGGCAGTAACAGGCCTCTGTATATAGAGCAGAGGACCAACAGGGCAGTAACAGGCCTCTGTATATAGAGCAGAGGACCAACAGGGCAGTAACAGGCCTCTGTATATAGAGCAGAGGACCAACAGGGCAGTAACAGGCCTCTGTATATAGAGCACCAACAGGGCAGTAACAGGCCTCTGTATATAGAGCAGAGGACCAACAGGGCAGTAACAGGCCTCTGTATATAGAGGACCAACAGGGCAGTAACAGGCCTCTGTATATAGAGCAGAGGACCAACAGGGCAGTAACAGACCTCTGTATATAGAGGACCAACAGGGCAGTAACAGGCCTCTGTATATAGAGCAGAGGACCAACAGGGCAGTAACAGGCCTCTGTATATAGAGCAGAGGACCAACAGGGCAGTAACAGGCCTCTGTATATAGAGCACCAACAGGGCAGTAACAGGCCTCTGTATATAGAGCAGAGGACCAACAGGGCAGTAACAGGCCTCTGTATATAGAGCAGAGGACCAACAGGGCAGTAACAGGCCTCTGTATATAGAGCAGAGGACCAACAGGGCAGTAACAGGCCTCTGTATATAGAGCAGAGGACCAACAGGGTAGTAACAGGCCTCTGTATATAGAGCAGAGGACCAACAGGGCAGTAACAGGCCTCTGTATATAGAGGACCAACAGGGCAGTAACAGGCCTCTGTATATAGAGCAGAGGACCAACAGGGCAGTAACAGGCCTCTGTATATAGAGGACCAACAGGGCAGTAACAGGCCTCTGTATATAGAGCAGAGGACCAACAGGGCAGTAACAGGCCTCTGTATATAGAGCAGAGGACCAACAGGGCAGTAACAGGCCTCTGTATATAGAGGACCAACAGGGCAGTAACAGGCCTCTTTATATAGAGGACCAACAGGGCAGTTACAGGCCTCTGTATATAGAGGACCAACAGGGCTGTAACAGGCCTCTGTATATAGAGCAGAGGACCAACAGGGCAGTAACAGGCCTCTGTATATAGAGGACCAACAGGGCAGTAACAGGCCTCTGTATATAGAGCAGAGGACCAACAGGGCAGTAACAGGCCTCTGTATATAGAGCAGAGGACCAACAGGGCAGTAACAGGCCTCTGTATATAGAGCAGAGGACCAACAGGGCAGTAACAGGCCTCTGTATATAGAGGACCAACAGGGCAGTAACAGGCCTCTGTATATAGAGGACCAACAGGGCAGTAACAGGCCTCTGTATATAGAGCAGAGGACCAACAGGGCAGTAACAGGCCTCTGTATATAGAGGACCAACAGGGCAGTAACAGGCCTCTGTATATAGAGGACCAACAGGGCTGTAACAGGCCTCTGTATATAGAGCAGAGGACCAACAGGGCAGTAACAGGCCTCTGTATATAGAGGACCAACAGGGCAGTAACAGGCCTCTGTATATAGAGCAGAGGACCAACAGGGCAGTAACCGGCCTCTGTATATAGAGCAGAGGACCAACAGGGCAGTAACAGGCCTCTGTATATAGAGCAGAGGACCAACAGGGCAGTAACAGGCCTCTGTATATAGAGCAGAGGACCAACAGGGCAGTAACAGGCCTCTGTATATAGAGGACCAACAGGGCAGTAACAGGCCTCTGTATATAGAGCAGAGGACCAACAGGGCAGTAACAGGCCTCTGTATATAGAGGACCAACAGGGCTGTAACAGGCCTCTGTATATAGAGCAGAGGACCAACAGGGCAGTAACAGGCCTCTGTATATAGAGGACCAACAGGGCAGTAACAGGCCTCTGTATATAGAGGACCAACAGGGCAGTAACAGGCCTCTGTATATAGAGGACCAACAGGGTAGTAACAGGCCTCTGTATATAGAGGACCAACAGGGCAGTAACAGGCCTCTGTATATAGAGGCCCAACAGGGCAGTAACAGGCCTCTGTATATAGAGGACCAACAGGGCAGTAACAGGCCTCTGTATATAGAGCAGAGGACCAACAGGGCAGTAACAGGCCTCTGTATATAGAGGACCAACAGGGCTGTAACAGGCCTCTGTATATAGAGGACCAACAGGGCAGTAACAGGCCTCTGTATATAGAGGACCAACAGGGCAGTAACAGGCCTCTGTATATAGAGCAGAGGACCAACAGGGCTGTAACAGGCCTCTGTATATAGAGCAGAGGACCAACAGGGCAGTAACAGGCCTCTGTATATAGAGCAGAGGACCAACAGGGCAGTAACAGGCCTCTGTATATAGAGCAGAGGACCAACAGGGCAGTAACAGGCCTCTGTATATAGAGGACCAACAGGGCAGTAACAGGCCTCTGTATATAGAGCAGAGGACCAACAGGGCAGTAACAGGCCTCTGTATATAGAGGACTAACAGGGCAGTAACAGGCCTCTGTATATAGAGCAGAGGACCAACAGGGCAGTAACAGGCCTCTGTATATAGAGGACCAACAGGGCAGTAACAGGCCTCTGTATATAGAGCAGAGGACCAACAGGGCAGTAACAGGCCTCTGTATATAGAGCAGAGGACCAACAGGGCAGTAACAGGCCTCTGTATATAGAGGACCAACAGGGCTGTAACAGGCCTCTGTATATAGAGCAGAGGACCAACAGGGCAGTAACAGGCCTCTGTATATAGAGGACCAACAGGGCAGTAACAGGCCTCTGTATATAGAGCAGAGGACCAACAGGGCAGTAACAGGCCTCTGTATATAGAGCAGAGGACCAACAGGGCAGTAACAGGCCTCTGTATATAGAGGACCAACAGGGCAGTAACAGGCCTCTGTATATAGAGCAGAGGACCAACAGGGCAGTAACAGGCCTCTGTATATAGAGGACCAACAGGGCAGTAACAGGCCTCTGTATATAGAGGACCAACAGGGCAGTAACAGGCCTCTGTATATAGAGCAGAGGACCAACAGGGCAGTAACAGGCCTCTGTATATAGAGGACCAACAGGGCAGTAACAGGCCTCTGTATATAGAGCAGAGGACCAACAGGGCAGTAACAGGCCTCTGTATATAGAGGGGAGGACCAACAGGGCTGTAACAGGCCTCTGTATATAGAGCAGAGGACCAACAGGGTAGTAACAGGCCTCTGTATATAGAGCAGAGGACCAACAGGGCAGTAACAGGCCTCTGTATATAGAGGACCAACAGGGCAGTAACAGGCCTCTGTATATAGAGCAGAGGACCAACAGGGCAGTAACAGGCCTCTGTATATAGAGGACCAACAGGGCAGTAACAGGCCTCTGTATATAGAGCAGAGGACCAACAGGGCAGTAACAGGCCTCTGTATATAGAGCAGAGGACCAACAGGGCAGTAACAGGCCTCTGTATATAGAGGACCAACAGGGCAGTAACAGGCCTCTTTATATAGAGGACCAACAGGGCAGTTACAGGCCTCTGTATATAGAGGACCAACAGGGCTGTAACAGGCCTCTGTATATAGAGCAGAGGACCAACAGGGCAGTAACAGGCCTCTGTATATAGAGGACCAACAGAGCAGTAACAGGCCTCTGTATATAGAGCAGAGGACCAACAGGGCAGTAACAGGCCTCTGTATATAGAGCAGAGGACCAACAGGGCAGTAACAGGCCTCTGTATATAGAGCAGAGGACCAACAGGGCAGTAACAGGCCTCTGTATATAGAGGACCAACAGGGCAGTAACAGGCCTCTGTATATAGAGGACCAACAGGGCAGTAACAGGCCTCTGTATATAGAGCAGAGGACCAACAGGGCAGTAACAGGCCTCTGTATATAGAGGACCAACAGGGCAGTAACAGGCCTCTGTATATAGAGGACCAACAGGGCTGTAACAGGCCTCTGTATATAGAGCAGAGGACCAACAGGGCAGTAACAGGCCTCTGTATATAGAGGACCAACAGGGCAGTAACAGGCCTCTGTATATAGAGCAGAGGACCAACAGGGCAGTAACAGGCCTCTGTATATAGAGCAGAGGACCAACAGGGCAGTAACAGGCCTCTGTATATAGAGCAGAGGACCAACAGGGCAGTAACAGGCCTCTGTATATAGAGCAGAGGACCAACAGGGCAGTAACAGGCCTCTGTATATAGAGGACCAACAGGGCAGTAACAGGCCTCTGTATATAGAGCAGAGGACCAACAGGGCAGTAACAGGCCTCTGTATATAGAGGACCAACAGGGCTGTAACAGGCCTCTGTATATAGAGCAGAGGACCAACAGGGCAGTAACAGGCCTCTGTATATAGAGGACCAACAGGGCAGTAACAGGCCTCTGTATATAGAGGACCAACAGGGCAGTAACAGGCCTCTGTATATAGAGGACCAACAGGGTAGTAACAGGCCTCTGTATATAGAGGACCAACAGGGCAGTAACAGGCCTCTGTATATAGAGGCCCAACAGGGCAGTAACAGGCCTCTGTATATAGAGGACCAACAGGGCAGTAACAGGCCTCTGTATATAGAGCAGAGGACCAACAGGGCAGTAACAGGCCTCTGTATATAGAGGACCAACAGGGCTGTAACAGGCCTCTGTATATAGAGGACCAACAGGGCAGTAACAGGCCTCTGTATATAGAGGACCAACAGGGCAGTAACAGGCCTCTGTATATAGAGCAGAGGACCAACAGGGCTGTAACAGGCCTCTGTATATAGAGCAGAGGACCAACAGGGCAGTAACAGGCCTCTGTATATAGAGCAGAGGACCAACAGGGCAGTAACAGGCCTCTGTATATAGAGCAGAGGACCAACAGGGCAGTAACAGGCCTCTGTATATAGAGGACCAACAGGGCAGTAACAGGCCTCTGTATATAGAGCAGAGGACCAACAGGGCAGTAACAGGCCTCTGTATATAGAGGACTAACAGGGCAGTAACAGGCCTCTGTATATAGAGCAGAGGACCAACAGGGCAGTAACAGGCCTCTGTATATAGAGGACCAACAGGGCAGTAACAGGCCTCTGTATATAGAGCAGAGGACCAACAGGGCAGTAACAGGCCTCTGTATATAGAGCAGAGGACCAACAGGGCAGTAACAGGCCTCTGTATATAGAGGACCAACAGGGCTGTAACAGGCCTCTGTATATAGAGCAGAGGACCAACAGGGCAGTAACAGGCCTCTGTATATAGAGGACCAACAGGGCAGTAACAGGCCTCTGTATATAGAGCAGAGGACCAACAGGGCAGTAACAGGCCTCTGTATATAGAGCAGAGGACCAACAGGGCAGTAACAGGCCTCTGTATATAGAGGACCAACAGGGCAGTAACAGGCCTCTGTATATAGAGCAGAGGACCAACAGGGCAGTAACAGGCCTCTGTATATAGAGGACCAACAGGGCAGTAACAGGCCTCTGTATATAGAGGACCAACAGGGCAGTAACAGGCCTCTGTATATAGAGCAGAGGACCAACAGGGCAGTAACAGGCCTCTGTATATAGAGGACCAACAGGGCAGTAACAGGCCTCTGTATATAGAGCAGAGGACCAACAGGGCAGTAACAGGCCTCTGTATATAGAGGGGAGGACCAACAGGGCTGTAACAGGCCTCTGTATATAGAGCAGAGGACCAACAGGGCAGTAACAGGCCTCTGTATATAGAGGACCAACAGGGTAGTAACAGGCCTCTGTATATAGAGCAGAGGACCAACAGGGCAGTAACAGGCCTCTGTATATAGAGGACCAACAGGGCAGTAACAGGCCTCTGTATATAGAGCAGAGGACCAACAGGGCAGTAACAGGCCTCTGTATATAGAGGACCAACAGGGCTGTAACAGGCCTCTGTATATAGAGCAGAGGACCAACAGGGCAGTAACAGGCCTCTGTATATAGAGCAGAGTATCAACAGGGCAGTAACAGGCCTCTGTATATAGAGGACCAACAGGGCAGTAACAGGCCTCTGTATATAGAGCAGAGGACCAACAGGGCAGTAACAGGCCTCTGTATATAGAGGACCAACAGGGCAGTAACAGGCCTCTGTATATAGAGCAGAGGACCAACAGGGCAGTAACAGGCCTCTTTATATAGAGGACCAACAGGGCAGTAACAGGCCTCTGTATATAGAGGACCAACAGGGCTGTAACAGGCCTCTGTATATAGAGCAGAGGACCAACAGGGCAGTAACAGGCCTCTGTATATAGAGGACCAACAGGGCAGTAACAGGCTTCTGTATATAGAGGACCAACAGGGCTGTAACAGGCCTCTGTATATAGAGCAGAGGACCAACAGGGTAGTAACAGGCCTCTGTATATAGAGCAGAGGACCAACAGGGCAGTAACAGGCCTCTGTATATAGAGCAGAGGACCAACAGGGCAGTAACAGGCCTCTGTATATAGAGGACCAACAGGGCAGTAACAGGCTTCTGTATATAGAGGACCAACAGGGCTGTAACAGGCCTCTGTATATAGAGCAGAGGACCAACAGGGTAGTAACAGGCCTCTGTATATAGAGCAGAGGACCAACAGGGCAGTAACAGGCCTCTGTATATAGAGCAGAGGACCAACAGGGCAGTAACAGGCCTCTTTATATAGAGGACCAACAGGGCAGTAACAGGCCTCTGTATATAGAGGACCAACAGGGCTGTAACAGGCCTCTGTATATAGAGCAGAGGACCAACAGGTTAGTAACAGGCCTCTGTATATAGAGGACCAACAGGGCAGTACCAGGCCTCTGTATATAGAGGACCAACAGGGTAGTAACAGGCCTCTGTATATAGAGCAGAGGACCAACAGGGCAGTAACAGGCCTCTGTATATAGAGGACCAACAGGGTAGTAACAGGCCTCTGTATATAGAGCAGAGGACCAACAGGGCAGTAACAGGCCTCTGTATATAGAGGACCAACAGGGCAGTAACAGGCCTCTGTATATAGAGCAGAGGACCAACAGGGCAGTAACAGGCCTCTGTATATAGAGGACCAACAGGGCAGTAACAGGCCTCTGTATATAGAGCAGAGGACCAACAGGGTAGTAACAGGCCTCTGTATATAGAGCACCAACAGGGCTGTAACAGGCCTCTGTATATAGAGCAGAGGACCAACAGGGCAGTAACAGGCCTCTGTATATAGAGCAGAGGACCAACAGGGCAGTAACAGGCCTCTGTATATAGAGCAGAGGACCAACAGGGCAGTAACAGGCCTCTGTATATAGAGGACCAACAGGGCAGTAACAGGCCTCTGTATATAGAGGACCAACAGGGCAGTAACAGGCCTCTGTATATAGAGCAGAGGACCAACAGGGCAGTAACAGGCCTCTGTATATAGAGGACCAACAGGGCAGTAACAGGCCTCTGTATATAGAGGACCAACAGGGCAGTAACAGGCCTCTGTATATAGAGGACCAACAGGGCTGTAACAGGCCTCTGTATATAGAGCAGAGGACCAACAGGGCAGTAACAGGCCTCTGTATATAGAGGACCAACAGGGCAGTAACAGGCCTCTGTATATAGAGGACCAACAGGGCAGTAACAGGCCTCTGTATATAGAGGACCAACAGGGCAGTAACAGGCCTCTGTATATAGAGCAGAGGACCAACAGGGCAGTAACAGGCCTCTGTATATAGAGCAGAGGACCAACAGGGCAGTAACAGGCCTCTGTATATAGAGGACCAACAGGGCAGTAACAGGCCTCTGTATATAGAGCAGAGGACCAACAGGGCAGTAACAGGCCTCTGTATATAGAGCAGAGGACCAACAGGGCTGTAACAGGCCTCTGCATATAGAGGACCAACAGGGCAGTAACAGGCCTCTGTATATAGAGGACCAACAGGGCAGTAACAGGCCTCTGTATATAGAGCAGAGGACCAACAGGGCAGTAACAGGCCTCTGTATATAGAGGACCAACAGGGCAGTAACAGGCCTCTGTATATAGAGCAGAGGACCAACAGGGCAGTAACAGGCCTCTGTATATAGAGCAGAGGACCAACAGGGTAGTAACAGGCCTCTGTATATAGAGCAGAGGACCAACAGGGCAGTAACAGGCCTCTGTATGTAGAGCAGAGGATCAACAGGGCAGTAACAGGCCTCTGTATATAGAGGACCAACAGGGCAGTAACAGGCCTCTGTATATAGAGCAGAGGACCAACAGGGCAGTAACAGGCCTCTGTATATAGAGGACCAACAGGGCAGTAACAGGCCTCTGTATATAGAGCAGAGGACCAACAGGGCTGTAACAGGCCTCTGTATATAGAGGACCAACAGGGCAGTAACAGGCCTCTGTATATAGAGGACCAACAGGGCAGTAACAGGCCTCTGTATATAGAGCAGAGGACCAACAGGGCAGTAACAGGCCTCTGTATATAGAGGACCAACAGGGCAGTAACAGGCCTCTGTATATAGAGGACCAACAGGGCAGTAACAGGCCTCTGTATATAGAGCAGAGGACCAACAGGGCAGTAACAGGCCTCTGTATATAGAGGACCAACAGGGCAGTAACAGGCCTCTGTATATAGAGCAGAGGACCAACAGGGCAGTAACAGGCCTCTGTATATAGAGGACCAACAGGGCAGTAACAGGCCTCTGTATATAGAGGACCAACAGGGCAGTAACAGGCCTCTGTATATAGAGGACCAACAGGGCTGTAACAGGCCTCTGTATATAGAGCAGAGGACCAACAGGGCAGTAACAGGCCTCTGTATATATAGGACCAACAGGGCAGTAACAGGCCTCTGTATATAGAGGACCAACAGGGCAGTAACAGGCCTCTGTATATAGAGGACCAACAGGGCAGTAACAGGCCTCTGTATATAGAGCAGAGGACCAACAGGGCAGTAACAGGCCTCTGTATATAGAGGACCAACAGGGCAGTAACAGGCCTCTGTATATAGAGGACCAACAGGGCAGTAACAGGCCTCTGTATATAGAGCAGAGGACCAACAGGGCAGTAACAGGCCTCTGTATATAGAGCAGAGGACCAACAGGGCAGTAACAGGCCTCTGTATATAGAGCAGAGGACCAACAGGGCAGTAACAGGCCTCTGTATATAGAGGACCAACAGGGCAGTAACAGGCCTCTGTATATAGAGCACCAACAGGGCAGTAACAGGCCTCTGTATATAGAGCAGAGGACCAACAGGGCAGTAACAGGCCTCTGTATATAGAGGACCAACAGGGCAGTAACAGGCCTCTGTATATAGAGCAGAGGACCAACAGGGCAGTAACAGGCCTCTGTATATAGAGCAGAGGACCAACAGGGCTGTAACAGGCCTCTGTATATAGAGCAGAGGACCAACAGGGCAGTAACAGGCCTCTGTATATAGAGCAGAGGACCAACAGGGCAGTAACAGGCCTCTGTATATAGAGGACCAACAGGGCAGTAACAGGCCTCTGTATATAGAGCAGAGGACCAACAGGGCAGTAACAGGCCTCTGTATATAGAGCAGAGGACCAACAGGGCAGTAACAGGCCTCTGTATATAGAGGACCAACAGGGCAGTAACAGGCCTCTGTATATAGAGCAGAGGACCAACAGGGCAGTAACAGGCCTCTGTATATAGAGGACCAACAGGGCAGTAACAGGCCTCTGTATATAGAGGACCAACAGGGCAGTAACAGGCCTCTGTATATAGAGCAGAGGACCAACAGGGCAGTAACAGGCCTCTGTATATAGAGGACCAACAGGGCAGTAACAGGCCTCTGTATATAGAGGACCAACAGGGCAGTAACAGGCCTCTGTATATAGAGCAGAGGACCAACAGGGTAGTAACAGGCCTCTGTATATAGAGCAGAGGACCAACAGGGCAGTAACAGGCCTCTGTATATAGAGCAGAGGACCAACAGGGCAGTAACAGGCCTCTGTATATAGAGGACCAACAGGGCAGTAACAGGCCTCTGTATATAGAGGACCAACAGGGCAGTAACAGGCCTCTGTATATAGAGGACCAACAGGGCTGTAACAGGCCTCTGTATATAGAGCAGAGGACCAACAGGGCAGTAACAGGCCTCTGTATATAGAGGACCAACAGGGCAGTAACAGGCCTCTGTATATAGAGGACCAACAGGGCAGTAACAGGCCTCTGTATATAGAGGACCAACAGGGCAGTAACAGGCCTCTGTATATAGAGCAGAGGACCAACAGGGCAGTAACAGGCCTCTGTATATAGAGGACCAACAGGGCAGTAACAGGCCTCTGTATATAGAGGACCAACAGGGCAGTAACAGGCCTCTGTATATAGAGCAGAGGACCAACAGGGCAGTAACAGGCCTCTGTATATAGAGCAGAGGACCAACAGGGCAGTAACAGGCCTCTGTATATAGAGCAGAGGACCAACAGGGCAGTAACAGGCCTCTGTATATAGAGGACCAACAGGGCAGTAACAGGCCTCTGTATATAGAGCACCAACAGGGCAGTAACAGGCCTCTGTATATAGAGCAGAGGACCAACAGGGCAGTAACAGGCCTCTGTATATAGAGGACCAACAGGGCAGTAACAGGCCTCTGTATATAGAGCAGAGGACCAACAGGGCAGTAACAGGCCTCTGTATATAGAGCAGAGGACCAACAGGGGCTGTAACAGGCCTCTGTATATAGAGCAGAGGACCAACAGGGCAGTAACAGGCCTCTGTATATAGAGCAGAGGACCAACAGGGCAGTAACAGGCCTCTGTATATAGAGGACCAACAGGGCAGTAACAGGCCTCTGTATATAGAGCAGAGGACCAACAGGGCAGTAACAGGCCTCTGTATATAGAGCAGAGGACCAACAGGGCAGTAACAGGCCTCTGTATATAGAGGACCAACAGGGCAGTAACAGGCCTCTGTATATAGAGCAGAGGACCAACAGGGCAGTAACAGGCCTCTGTATATAGAGCAGAGGACCAACAGGGCAGTAACAGGCCTCTGTATATAGAGCAGAGGACCAACAGGGCAGTAACAGGCCTCTGTATATAGAGCAGAGGACCAACAGGGTAGTAACAGGCCTCTGTATATAGAGGACCAACAGGGCAGTAACAGGCCTCTGTATATAGAGCAGAGGACCAACAGGGCAGTAACAGGCCTCTGTATATAGAGGACCAACAGGGCAGTAACAGGCCTCTGTATATAGAGGACCAACAGGGCAGTAACAGGCCTCTGTATATAGAGCAGAGGACCAACAGGGTAGTAACAGGCCTCTGTATATAGAGCAGAGGACCAACAGGGCAGTAACAGGCCTCTGTATATAGAGGACCAACAGGGCAGTAACAGGCCTCTGTATATAGAGGACCAACAGGGCAGTAACAGGCCTCTGTATATAGAGCAGAGGACCAACAGGGTAGTAACAGGCCTCTGTATATAGAGCAGAGGACCAACAGGGCAGTAACAGGCCTCTGTATATTGTGGCTGTGTTATATAGTTGTCACGGTACCAGTATTTTCCTTGGCAAAAAGAAAAACACAAAGCAAACTAATCTCTTTGGTCCTCTAAAACCCAGAGTTTGTAACATAGTGTAATATACAGTTGAAGTGGGAAGTTTACATACACCTTAGCCAAATACATTTAAACTCAGTTTTTCACAATTCCTGACATTTAATCCTAGTAAAAATTCTCTGTTTTAGGTCAGTTAGGATCACCACTTTATTTTAAGAATGTGAAATGCCAGAATAATAGTAGAGAGAATGATTTATTTCAGCTTTTATTTCTTTCATCACATTCCCAGTGGGTCAGAAGTTTACGTACACTCAATTAGTATTTGGTAGCATTGCCTTTAAATTGTTTAACTTGGGTCAAACGTTTCGGGTAGCCTTCCACAAGCTTCCCACAATAAGTTGGGTGAATTTTGGCCCATTCCTCCTGACAGATCTGGTGTAACTGAGTCAGGTTTGTAGGCCTCCTTGCTTGCAGAGGCTTTTTCAGTTCTGCCCACACATTGTTTCATCAGACCAGAGGACATTTCTCCAAAAAGTACAATCTTTGTCCCCATGTGCAGTTGCAAACCGTAGTCTGGCTTTTTTATGGTTTTGGAGCAGTGGCTTCTTCCTTGCTGAGCGGTCTTTCAGGTTATGTTGCTATAGGACTCGTTTTACTGTGGATATAGATACTTTTGTACCTGTTTCCTCCAGCATCTTCACAAGGTCCTTTGCTGTTGTTCTGGGATTGATTTGCACTTTTCGCACCAAAGTACGTTCATCTCTAGGAGACAGAACGCGTCTCCTTCCTGAGCGGTATGACGGCTGCGTGGTCCCATGGTGTTTATACTTGCGCACTATTGTTTGTACAGATGAACGTGGTACCTTCAGGCGTTTGGAAATTGCTCCCAAGGATGAACCAGACTTGTGGAGGTCTACACTTTTTTTTTCTGAGGTCTTGGCTGATTTAATTTGATTTTCCCATGATGTCAAGCAAAGAGGCAGTGAGTTTGAAGGTAGGCCTTGAAATACATCCACGTGTACACCTCCAGTTGACTCAAATGACGTAGCCTATCAGAAGCTTCTAAAGCCATGACATAGTTTGTTAACAAGAAATGTGTGGAGTGGTTGAAAAACGAGTTTTAATGACTCCAACCTAAGTGTATGTAAACATCCGACTTCAACTGTACTGTCGCTTCGAAAACAAACAGGATTCTGCGGGACAATATAAGGCTGCTTGTTTCCAACATAAAGACTGTTTTCCTCAGGTAATGTTGTCTGCTTCATGTTTTGTTTCCGTGCATGATACCTCTGAGTATGGCAATACTGCTATCATGACAACCCCGGGATGTGTTTGTGTTACTATGTTAATCTGGGTGCAGATGTCAGGTATGGCCGTTTGCCCAGTTTCTCTCACTTTAATCTGGACACACACGGTAATGGGGGGCATTAAATGTTTTTTTTTACCAAATCCTGTTGTCAATCAAGCAGAGGGAGAGCGAAAAAGAGAGGAGAGAGAGAGAAGAGAGGGAGGTAGAGATAAAAAAAAAAGGAGGGAGGGAGAGAGAGAGAGAGATAGGAGAGAGAGAAGGAGGGAGAGAGAGAGAGAGAGGAGACAGAGAAGGACAGAGGTGTTAGAGGAATAGATATTATAGAGGGATGGAGATAGAGGGATAATAAACGAATAGAGAGAGAGATCCGGACGGATGGAGAGACGGAGAGAGTGAATGAGAGACAAAGAAAGAAACAAAGAGAGTGTGTGAAAGAGAGACGGATAGAAAGACGGAAAGAGAGGCACAAAAAGAGAGTGAGGTGCGGAGGACAGATGGACGGCAGGAGAGAAAGAGGATAGAGTGGTGTTTCTGGACCCTCAACTCTCCGGCCAGACGCCATTTTGGGAGGAGGAAGGAAAGTACATTTGAACCTGCTGCTGTTTGAACCTGTAGGAACAACCCCCCAAAACCTGCCCTGACTGTGTTGGAGGGCAGAACTGTGACCTGTTGGTCAATCCTTAACCCATGGAGGGTAAGATACCGGGATGTTAAGAAACATTTACCACTCAACCAGAGAGTCTGCTGCTTCTTGGATCTAGGATCACCTGGAACAGGACAGGCTGAAGGCCTTAGGACTCTGCTGAGTGGAGGGGTCAAGGGTCAAGGGTCAGAGGTCAGAGGTAGGGGTTGCCAGGGGGTTTGGTGCCGGGGGTAACGGTCCGTGATTCACCATGTCCGCAGGGCGACCGTCGGGTGCAGGCTGCGGCTCATCAGCCGGTAAAGGGGGTAAGTTCAGTGTGGAGGCACTGTATGGGTTCAGTAAGAAACCCAAAACATCCGCCACCGCTAAGAGTGGGTCGTGTAAGAGAGGGGGAGGGAAGGAGGAGTCGGCTCTAGCAGGACAGATACTACAGGCTGCCAGGACACTGATGGAGCGACGGAGGCTGGAACTCTATCTCAGAGAGTGTGACCTCACGGTGACGGAGTGTACAGCAGAACAGACCGCTATGCCATACAGGTGGGTAGACAGTAGACACACACACACACACACACAGATGGTTCTGTAACCTGAATGAATGTATGCTTTAATGTGAAAAGTAAGGGTATGCAACCAGGTGTTGGATGTACAGCAGCATTACCTTGGTCCAGGGAGATAGCAGCATTACCTTGGTCCAGGGAGATAGCAGCATTACCTTGGTCCAGGGATATAGCAGCATTACCTTGGTCCAGGGAGATAGCAGCATTACCTTGGTCCAGGGATATAGCAGCATTACCTTGGTCCAGGGAGATAGCAGCATTACCTTGGTCCAGGGAGATAGCAGCATTACCTTGGTCCAGGGATATAGCAGCATTACCTTGGTCCAGGGATATAGCAGCATTACCTTGGTCCAGGGAGATAGCAGCATTACCTTGGTCCAGGGATATAGCAGCATTACCTTGGTCCAGGGATATAGCAGCATTACCTTGGTCCAGGGATATAGCAGCCTTACCTTGGTCCAGGGAGATAGCAGCATTACCTTGGTCCAGGGATATAGCAGCATTACCTTGGTCCAGGGATATAGCAGCCTTACCTTGGTCCAGGGAGATAGCAGCATTACCTTGGTCCAGGGAGATAGCAGCATTACCTTGGTCCAGGGATATAGCAGCATTACCTTGGTCCAGGGAGATAGCAGCATTACCTTGGTCCAGGGCGACAGCAGCCTTACCTTGGTCCAGGGAGATAACAGCCTTGCCTTGGTCCAGGGAGATAGCAGCATTACCTTGGTCCAGGGAGATAGCAACCTTACCTTGGACCAGGGAGATAGCAGCATTACCTTGGTCCAGGGCGACAGCAGCCTTACCTTGGTCCAGGGAGATAACAGCCTTGCCTTGGTCCAGGGAGATAGCAGCATTACCTTGGTCCAGGGAGATAGCAACCTTACCTTGGACCAGGGAGATAGCAGCATTACCTTGGTCCAGGGCGACAGCAGCCTTACCTTGGTCCAGAGAGATAGCAGCATTACCTTGGTCCAGGGAGATAACAGCCTTACCTTGGTCCAGGGAGATAGCAGCCTGTCCTTGGTCCAGGGAGATAGCAGCCTGTCCTTGGTCCAGGGAGATAGCAGCCTTACCTTGGTCCAGGGAGATAGCAGCATTACCTTGGTCCAGGGAGATAGCAGCCTTACCTTGGTCCAGGGAGATAGCAGAATTACCTTGGTCCAGGGAGATAGCAGCATTACCTTGGTCCAGGGAGATAGCAGCCTTACCTTGGTCCAGAGAGATAGCAATCTTACCTTGGTCCAGGGAGATAGCAACCTTACCTTGGTCCAGGGAGATAGCAATCTTACCTTGGTCCAGGGAGATAGCAACCTTACCTTGGTCCAGGGAGATAGCAATCTTACCTTGGTCCAGGGAGATAGCAGCCTTACCTTGGTCCAGGGAGATAGCAGCCTTACCTTGGTCTAGGGAGATAACACCTTACCTTGGTCCAGAGAGATAGCAACATCACCTTGGTCCAGGGAGATAGCAGCCTTACCTTGGTCTAGGGAGATAACACCTTACCTTGGTCCAGGGAGATAGCAACATCACCTTGGTCCAGGGAGATAGCAACATCACCTTGGTCCAGGGAGATAGCAACATCACCTTGGTCCAGGGAGATAGCAACATCACCTTGGTCCAGAGAGATAGCAGCATCACCTTGGTCCAGGGCCACCGTTGTCTTGATTCCTTTGGGTCGGCCAGTCCAAGCTGGATATTATTTGTTCAGACTAAAATAAATAGCTAAGTATCCCAAAAAGGAAAGTACAAACAGGCATGCCTAAACTAAAGGTTCAAACCCTAAAACTAAAGCCATCATGGCCCCCAAACAAAACCAGTAAAAACAGAATACTACAGTACTTACTAATTCTATAGTAAAATGTAATATACTTTAGAATATCATACTACACATTTTAGTATCCCTCGGTCATGTGTTGATCTTACTGTAGAATGTTGTAGTATACCACAGTAAACACTACAGTATTAGTGTTATTATTATATAAACAGGGTCCCAGTGCAGAGTGGATGTGCAGGGGTACGAGGTAGTAACTTGGCTATATAAACAGGGTACCAGTCGATGTGCAGGGGTACGAGGTAGTAACTTGGCTATATAAACAGGGTACCAGTCGATGTGCAGGGGTACGAGGTAGTAACTTGGCTATATAAACAGGGTACCAGTCGATGTGCAGGGGTACGAGGTAGTAACTTGGCTATATAAACAGGGTACCAGTACCAGTCGATGTGCAGGGGTACGAGGTAGTAACTTGGCTATATAAACAGGGTACCAGTGGATGTGCAGGGGTACGAGGTAGTAACTTGGCTATATAAACAGGGTACCAGTCGATGTGCAGGGGTACGTGGTAGTAACTTGGCTATATAAACAGGGTACCAGTGGATGTGCAGGGGTATGAGGTAGTAACTTGGCTATATAAACAGGGTACCAGTCGATGTGCAGGGGTATGAGGTAGTAACTTGGCTATATAAACAGGGTACCAGTACCAGTGGATGTGCAGGGGTATGAGGTAGTAACTTGGCTATATAAACAGGGTACCAGTCGATGTGCAGGGGTACGAGGTAGTAACTTGGCTATATAAACAGGGTACCAGTCGATGTGCAGGGGTATGAGGTAGTAACTTGGCTATATAAACAGGGTACCAGTACCAGTGGATGTGCAGGGGTACGAGGTAGTAACTTGGCTATATAAACAGGGTACCAGTCGATGTGCAGGGGTACGTGGTAGTAACTTGGCTATATAAACAGGGTACCAGTCGATGTGCAGGGGTATGAGGTAGTAACTTGGCTATATAAACAGGGTACCAGTACCAGTGGATGTGCAGGGGTACGAGGTAGTAACTTGGCTATATAAACAGGGTACCAGTACCAGTGGATGTGCAGGGGTACGAGGTAGTAACTTGGCTATATAAACAGGGTACCAGTCGATGTGCAGGGGTACGAGGTAGTAACTTGGCTATATAAACAGGGTACCAGTACCAGTGGATGTGCAGGGGTACGAGGTAGTAACTTGGCTATATAAACAGGGTACCAGTCGATGTGCAGGGGTACGAGGTAGTAACTTGGCTATATAAACAGGGTACCAGTCGATGTGCAGGGATACGAGGTAGTAACTTGGCTATATAAAGAGGGTACCAGTACCAGTCGATGTGCAGGGGTACGAGGTAGTAACTTGGCTATATAAACAGGGTACCAGTCGATGTGCAGGGGTACGAGGTAGTAACTTGGCTATATAAACAGGGTACCAGTCGATGTGCAGGGATACGAGGTAGTAACTTGGCTATATAAAGAGGGTACCAGTACCAGTCGATGTGCAGGGGTACGAGGTAGTAACTTGGCTATATAAACAGGGTACCAGTCGATGTGCAGGGGTACGTGGTAGTAACTTGGCTATATAAACAGGGTACCAGTCGATGTGCAGGGGTACGAGGTAGTAACTTGGCTATATAAACAGGGTACCAGTCGATGTGCAGGGGTACGAGGTTGTAACTTGGCTATATAAACAGGGTACCAGTACCAGTGGATGTGCAGGGGTACGAGGTAGTAACTTGGCTATATAAACAGGGTACCAGTACCAGTGGATGTGCAGGGGTATGAGGTAGTAACTTGGCTATATAAACAGGGTACCAGTCGATGTGCAGGGGTACGAGGTAGTAACTTGGCTATATAAACAGGGTACCAGTGGATGTGCAGGGGTACGAGGTAGTAACTTGGCTATATAAACAGGGTACCAGTACCAATGGATGTGCAGGGGTACGAGGTAGTAACTTGGCTATATAAACAGGGTACCAGTCGATGTGCAGGGGTATGAGGTAGTAACTTGGCTATATAAACAGGGTACCAGTCGATGTGCAGGGGTATGAGGTAGTAACCTGGCTATATAAACAGGGTACCAGTCGATGTGCAGGGGTACGAGGTAGTAACTTGGCTATATAAACAGGGTACCAGTACCAGTCGATGTGCAGGGGTATGAGGTAGTAACTTGGCTATATAAACAGGGTACCAGTCGATGTGCAGGGGTACGAGGTAGTAACTTGGCTATATAAACAGGGTACCAGTGGATGTGCAGGGGTACGAGGTAGTAAGTTGGCTATATAAACGGTACCAGTCGATGTGCAGGGATACGAGGTAGTAACTTGGCTATATAAACAGGGTACCAGTACCAGTGGATGTGCAGGGGTACGAGGTAGTAACTTGGCTATATAAACAGGGTACCAGTACCAGTCGATGTGCAGGGGTACGAGGTAGTAACTTGGCTATATAAACAGGGTACCAGTCGATGTGCAGGGGTATGAGGTAGTAACTTGGCTATATAAACAGGGTACCAGTACCAGTCGATGTGCAGGGGTACGAGGTAGTAACTTGGCTATATAAACAGGGTACCAGTCGATGTGCAGGGGTATGAGGTAGTAACCTGGCTATATAAACAGGGTACCAGTCGATGTGCAGGGGTATGAGGTAGTAACTTGGCTATATAAACAGGGTACCAGTACCAGTCGATGTGCAGGGGTATGAGGTAATGGAAGTAGATATGTACATACAACTAGAAATACAGATATAATAAACAGTAGCAGCAGGATATGTAAAAAAAAGAACTCTAAAAAGGTTAGTGTAAAAAGGGTAAATGCAGATAGTCCTGGTAGATATTATGTTAACTATTTAACCTGTTAGGGCTAGGGGGCAGTATTGACACGGCTGGATAAAAAACATACCCGATTTAATCTGGTTACCACTCCTACCCAGTAACTAGAATATGCATATACTTATTACATATGGATAGAAAACACCCTAAATTTTCTAAAACTGTTTGAATGGTGTCTGTGAGTATAACAGAACTCAAATGGCAGGTCAAAACCTGAGAGATTCCTTTACAGGAAGTGGCCTGTCTGACCATTTCTTGAACTTCTTTTCCATCTCTATCATTTACTAAGGATCTCTGCTCTAACGTGACACTTCCCACGTCGTCCATAGGCGCTCAGAGCCCGGGAAAAAACAGAATGTCGTCATTCCAGCCCCAGGCTGAAACACATTATCGCCTTTCTCAAGTGGCCGATCAAGGGACACTGGGCTTAGGCGCGTGACCCGACCGCCCCCGCCTTTGGGATTTTTTCCTCTGTTTGCCGAAAAGGAGATTCCCTGTCAGAATATTATCACTTTTCTACGAGAAAAATGTCGTAAAAATTGATTTTAAACAGCGGTTGACATGCTTCGAAGTACGGTAATGGAATATTTAGAATTTTATTGTCACGAATTGCGCCATGCGCGCGACACTTCTTTACTATTTCGGATAGTGTCTGGAACTTACGAACAAAACGCCGCACAGTGTGGTTAGATTAACCTCTCTAGGCTAGGCGGGACGAATTCGTCCCACCTACGTAACAGCCACTGCTATCCTGTGGCGCGATTTTCAAAACCTTAAAAATCCTATTACTTCAATTTCTCAAACATATGACTATTTTACAGCCATTTAAAGATAAGACTCTCGTTAATCTAACCACACTGTCCGATTTCAAAAAGGCTTTACAACGAAAGCAAAACATTAGATTATGTCAGCAGAGTACCAAGCCAGAAATAATCAGACACACATTTTTCAAGCCAGCATATAATGTCACCAAAACCCAGAAGACAGCTAAATGCTGCACTCACCTTTGATGATCTTCATCAGATGACAACCCTAGGACATTATGTTATACAATACATGCATGTTTTGTTCAATCAAGTTCATATTTATATCAAAAAACAGCTTTTTACATTAGCATGTGACGTTCAGAACTAGCATACCCCCCGCAAACTTCCGGGGAATTCGCTAACATTTTACTAAATTACTCACGATAAACGTTCACAAAAAGCATAACAATTATTTTAAGAATTATAGATACAGACCTCCTCTATGCACTCGATATGTCCGATTTTAAAATAGCTTTTTGGTGAAAGCACATTTTGCAATATTCTAAGTACATAGCCCAGGCATCACGGGCTCGCTATTTAGACACCCGGCAAGTTTAGCACTCACCATAATCATATTTACTATTATAAAAATGTCATTACCTTTTGTTGTCTTCGTCAGAATACACACCCAGGACAGCTACTTCAATAACAAATGTTGGTTTGGTCCAAAATAATCCATCGTTATATCCGAATAGCGACGGTTTGTTCGTGCGTTCCAGACACTATCCGAAATAGTAAAGAAGTGTCGCGCGCATGGCGCAATTCGTGACAATAAAATTCTAAGTATTCCATTACCGTACTTCGAAGCATGTCAACCGCTGTTTAAAATCAATTTTTACGACATTTTTCTCGTAGAAAAGCGATAATATTCCGACAGGGAATCTCCTTTTCGGCAAACAGAGGAAAAAATCCCAAAGGCGGGGGCGGTCGGGGTCACGCGCATAAGCTAGTGTCTCTTGATCGGCCACTTGAGAAAGGCGATAATGTGTTTCAGCCTGGGGCTGGAATGACGACATTCTGTTTTTTCCCGGGCTCTGAGCGCCTATGGACGACGTGGGAAGTGTCACGTTAGAGCAGAGATCCTTAGTAAATGATAGAGATGGAAAAGAAGTTCAACAAATGGTCAGACAGGCCACTTCCTGTAAAGGAATCTCTCAGGTTTTGACCTGCCATTTGAGTTCTGTTATACTCACAGACACCATTCAAACAGTTTTAGAAAATTAGGGTGTTTTCTATCCATATGTAATAAGTATATGCATATTCTAGTTACTGAGTAGGAGTGGTAACCAGATTAAATCGGGTATGTTTTTTATCCAGCCGTGTCAATGCTGCCCCCTAGCCCTAACAGGTTAACGAGAGTCTTGTCTTTAAATAGCTTTAAAATAGTCATATGTTTGAGAAATTGAAGTAATAGGATTTTTAACGTTTTGAAAATCGCGCCACAGGCAGCCAGTGGCTGTTACGTAGGTGGGACGCAAGCGTCCCACCTAGCCCATAGAGGTTAACAAACTATTTACAGTCTTATGCCTTGGGGATAGAAGCTGTTTTCCGGGTCCTGCTGGTTCCAGACTTGGTGCCATGCAGGGGGAGAGAGAACAGTCTATGTCTTGGGTGGCTGGAGGCTGACAATTTTTAGGGTCTTCCTCTGACACCACCTGGTATAGAGGTCCTGGATAGCAGGGAACTCGTCCCCAGTGTCATGACGTTGCCCTCTCTGTGGGTACAGAGAACACAGTTAAACCCCCTCCCTCTGCACCAGGCCTTTTCTATGCACCATCCCCCGACCTCTATACTTCTGACACTGCTGTGGTGAGAGGGGTCGTAAAATTCTAAAGGAGAATGTCCTGCCGCATGGCCCAGTTTTGAGACAGAGAGGGGTTTCATAGAGAGACAACGGAATTCTTCCAACTCACAGAATTGGGGAACCGAACGACATTTATGTTCTGGAGAAGGTATAAAAGATCGGTGAAGAATCCAGCTACGAACTGGTCCGCTTGGTACAATTTTGTGATACTCATTGGAGACAATAGTGCCATATTACCATACTAAGGTTTATATAATAGCCTCAGCTATGGGACTTGCATCTAAATGGTTGTATACAATGATTTAACCTGTTAGGGCTAGGGGGCAGCATTTGCACGTCTGGATAAAAAAATGTACCCGATTTAATCTGGTTACTAATCCTACCCAGTAACTAGAATATGCATATACTTATTATATATGGATAGAAAACACTCTAACGTTTCTAAAACCGTTTGAATGGTGTCTGTGAGTATAACAGAACTCATTTGGCAGGCAAAACCCTGAGACATTTTCTGACAGGAAGTGGATACCTGATGTGTTGTATTACCTTTAAACCTATCCCATTGAAAAGCACAGGGGCTGAGGAATATTTTGGCACTTCCTATTGCTTCCACTAGATGTCACCAGCCTTTACAAAGTGTTTTGAGTCTTCTGGAGGGAGATCTGACCGAACAAGAGCCATGGAACGATGATGTCCCATTAGACACCTGGCGCGCGAGTTCATGTTGGGTACCCTCGTTCCAATACGTTATAAAAGAGTATGCATTCGTCCACCTTGAATATTATTCATGTTCTGGTTAAAAAGGCCCTAATGATTTATGCTATACAACGTTTGACATGTTTGAACGAACGTAAATATATTTTTTTCCCCTCGTTCATGACGAGAAGTCCGGCTGGCTTAGATCATGTGCTAACAAGACGGAGATTTTTGGACATAAATGATGAGCTTTTTTGAACAAAACTACATTCGTTATGGACCTGTGATACCTGGAAGTGACATCTGATGAAGAGAATCAAAGGTAATGGATTATTTACATAGTATTTTCGATTTTAGATCTCCCCAACATGACGTCTAGTCTGTATCGCAACGCGTATTTTTCTGGGCGCAGTGCTCAGATTATTGCAAAGTGTGATTTCCCAGTAAGGTTATTTTTAAATCTGGCAAGTTGATTGCGTTCAAGAGATGTAAATCTATAATTCTTTAAATGACAATATAATATTTTACCAATGTTTTCTAATTTTAATTATTTAATTTGTGACGCTGACTTGACTGCCGGTTATTGGAGGGAAACGATTTCCTCAACATCAATGCCATAGTAAAACGCTGTTTTTGGATATAAATATGAACTTGATAGAACTAAAAATGCATGCATTGTCTAACATAATGTCCTAGGAGTGTCATCTGATGGAGATTGTAAAAGGTTAGTGCATCATTTTAGCTGGTTTTATGGTTTTGGTGACCCTGTCTTTGACTTGACAAAACATTACACACAACTCTTGTAAATGTACTGTCCTAACATACACTAAATTTATGCTTTCGCCGTAAAACCTTTTTGAAATCGTAAAACGTGGTTAGATTAAGGAGATGTTTATCTTTCAAAGGGTGTAAAATAGTTGTATGTTTGAAAAATTTGAATTTTGACATTTATTTGGATTCAAATTTGCCGCTCTTGAAATGCACCTGCTGTTGATGGAGTGCACCACGGGTGGCACGCTAGCGTCCCACCTAGCCCATAGAGGTTAATAAGATTAAAGCTATTTGGAATATGTTGAGAGGCTATGTACTGATGTTAATGTGATAGAATTGTATTTCTGTTCAAAGCTTAACTCAGTCATCGGCACGCCCCCAGGGACACAGACAGGACCAGGCGTCATGGGACAGCCTGTTCTATGTTCAAGTATAAAAACCCCACCTAGAAGTTCTTTCTTTAGACCAGCTTACCTCAGAAGAGAGAGCAGACCAGCTTACCTCAGAAGAGAGAGCAGACCAGCTTACCTCAGAAGAGAGAGCAGACCAGCTTACCTCAGAAGAGAGAGCAGACCAGCTTACCTCAGAAGAAGAGAGAGCAGACCAGCTTACCTCAGAAGAGAGAGCAGACCAGCTTACCTCAGAAGAGAGAGCAGACCAGCTTACCTCAGAAGAAGAGAGAGCAGACCAGCTTACCTCAGAAGAGAGAGCAGACCAGCTTACCTCAGAAGAGAGAGCAGACCAGCTTACCTCAGAAGAGAGAGCAGACCAGCTTACCTCAGAAGAGAGAGCAGACCAGCTTACCTCAGAAGAGAGAGCAGACCAGCTTACCTCAGAAGAGAGAGCCAAGGTTTGACCATGCATCCCTCTACTGAACTTTAACCATACCACGTGGTTAAACTATTAGACTATCGAGACAGAATAATAACAAGTCTTTGATATTAATTAATAGTCTGCAGCTAGAAATTTGATATCATCGAACGCGAAGACCGACGACACATCCACTCTATAACGACATTAATGAATGTCGCTTTGAAAGGTCCATTCTAACCGAGAGAGAGAGAGAGAACAGGACAAAACTCTCCAACAGGACAAAAACTCTCCAACAAGGATCCCGACGACACACTGAGCGTAAATATATATTGATTGCAATTGTTCCCGAATGAGTGAGCGTTCATGAGCAAAGGATTAGCATCTCAATTGTTAATATTTATCAACTCTGTAGGGTCATCTCAGCTGACCCCCCTTGTTGGTTTAACAAGCCGCCATGCCGGTTTAGCCCACTAGGGAACATTACTCTACCAATTCTTTGTGACGATAACTACTGTTTGTATGTTTTCTGTGAATTACTTTGTTTAGTAAATAAATTATTTTAAGACAATTGATGTATGGATGACTTTAGTAAAGACTGGGTTCGTGCAGATACAACAATTTACGACGTTTGGAATGAGACTGGACGCGAGGTAAAATACACCATTTAAACCAGAAGATAATCGGCCTATACTATAATATAATATATAATGTTATAATATAGGAAAGTTATATTAGGAAAATTATAACTTTGTAATCTGAATATTTTCCTTGGTGCCCCGATCTCCTAGTTAATTACAGTTAAACGATTAATCAGTTTAATCGCGTGATAATAATTACAGGGAGTTATTTTGATAAACATGTCTTCAGTTTAACGGTGCCCAAAGACACGACACCAGTAATGTTGTTACATCAGCTCCTGCTACTCCCTCTGCTGTTCATCTGGTGTCTTCTTGACCTGCAGTTTCTCCCCCTGTACTCTCTCTCTCTCTCCCTCTCCCTCTGCTGTTCATCTGGTGTCTTCTTGACCTGCAATTTCTCCCCCTGTACTCTC
>NC_059459.1:282019-437019 GCF_905237065.1 Salmo salar | reverse complement strand
CAACTAAAACTCTTCTAAACGTGACTTTGGAGAACATGGATAAACGTCTACTTCTGCAGTGAGACTATGAGAGCATAATGTGCAAAACAATGAGCGTAGACTGAGATACAGTAGATAGTATAGAATACACTATATACATATGAGATGAGTGACGCAGGATACGTAAACATTAAGTGACATTACTTAAAGTGAACAACACATTTGTTATCCTCTTACATCTAGACGTTCCGCTAGCGGAACACCTGCTCCAATATCCGATGATGGGCGTGGCGCGAAGTACAAAGTCCTCGAAAATCCGAAAACTTCCATTTTTCAAACATATGACTATTTTACACCATTTTAAAGACAAGACTCTCCTTTATCTAACCACACTGTCCGATTTCAAAAAGGCTTTACAGCGAAAGAAAAACATTAGATTATGTCAGCAGAGTACCCAGCCAGAAATAATCAGACACCCATTTTTCAAGCTAGCATATAATGTCACAAAAACAAAACCACAGCTAAATGCAGCACTAACCTTTGATGATCTTCATCAGATGACACTCCTAGGACATTATGCTATACAATACATGCATGTTTTGTTCAATCAAGTTCATATTTATATCAAAAACCAGCTTTTTACATTAGCATGTGACGTTCAGAACTAGCATTCCCACTGAACACTTCCGGTGAATTTACTAAATTACTCACGATAAACGTTCACAAAAAACATAACAATTATTTTAAGAATTATAGATACAGAACTCCTTTATGCAATCGCGGTGTCCGATTTTAAAATAGCTTTTCGGTGAAAGCACATTTTGTAATATTCTGAGTAGATAGCCCGGCATCACGGGCTAGCTATTTTGACACCCACCAAGTTTGGCCCTCACCAAACTCAGATTTACTATAAGAAAAATTGGATTACCTTTGCTGTTCTTCGTCAGAATGCACTCCCAGGACTTCTACTTCAATAACAAATGTTGGTTTGGTTCCAAATAATCCATCGTTATATCCAAATAGCGGCGTTTTGTTCGTGCGTTCAAGACACTATCCGAAGGGTAAATAAGGGTCGCGAGCATGGCGCAATTCGTGACAAAAGATTTCGAAATATTCCATTACCGTACTTCGAAGCATGTCAACCGCTGTTTAAAATCAATTTTTATTTGATTTTTCTCGTTAAAAAGCGATAATATTCCGACCGGGAAACCCTGTTTTCGTTCAAAGACGAAAGAATAAAAACATTGTGTCGCCTCGTGCACGCGCCCCAGTCTCATTGTTCTCAGATCGACCACTATCCAAATGCGCTACTGTTTTTCAGCCTGGGCCTGCAAAGGCATCATTCACCGTTCTGCCGCCTTCTGAGAGCCTATGGGAGCGTTAGAAAATGTGACGTTATGCCAGAGATCCCCTGTTTTGGATAGAGATGATCAAGAAGGCCAAGAAATAGTCAGAGAGGGCACTTCCTGTATGGAATCTTCTCAGGTTTTGCCTGCCAAAAGAGTTCTGTTATACCCACAGACACCATTCAAACAGTTTTAGAAACTTTAGGGTGTTTTCTATCCATATATAATAAGTATATGCATATTCTAGTTTCTGGGCAGGAGTAGTAACCAGATTAAATCGGGTACGTTTTTTATCCGGCCGTGAAAATACTGCCCCCCTATCTATAAAAAGTTATCTGAGCATGCAATGTCAAAGAGCACAGAGTGGAGCATGATGGGTGATTGACTGATTGATCATGTGATTCAGTTCAGCTAACCAATCACACAGTGAGGATGTTAAATGATTGATTGATCTCTTTCAGGAATCTGGGAAAATCTGGTCTCAGAGTTTCGTGTTTAGGGCTGGGTGAGCACACACACACACACACACACACACACACCACACACACACACACACCACACACACCACACGCACACACACACACACACACACACACACCACACACACACACACACACCACACACACCACACACACCGCACACACACACACACACCACACACACCACTAACACGCTGGCTGGGTGAGTATTAACAGGTTATATATAACAGATTAACAGATTATAACAGGTTGGGTAGAGCACGCACGCACACACACACACACCACACACACACACCACACACACACACACACACACACACACACACCACACACCACACACACACACCCACACACACACACCACACACACACACCACACACACACACACACACACACACACACACACACACACACACACACACACACACACACACACACACACACACACACACACACACACACACACACACACACACACACACCACACACACCACACACACACACACACACACACACACACACACACACACACACCACACACACACACACACACACACACACACACACACACACACACACACACACACACCACACACACACACACACACACACACACACACACACACACACACACACACACACACACACACACACACACACACACACACACACACACACACACACACACACACACACACACACACACACACACACACACACGTACACACACACACACACACCCACGCACACACACACACACGCGCACACACACCACACACACACACACACACACACACCACACACACACCCACTCACACACACACACACACACACACACACACACACACACACACACACACACACACACACACACACACACACACACGCGCACACACACCACCCACACACGCGCACACACACCACCCACACACCCACACACACACCACACACACACACACACACACACACACACACACACACACACCCACTCACACACACACACACACACACACACACACACACACACACACACACACACACACACACCACACACACCACACACACACCCACTCACACACACACACACACACACACACACACACACACACACACACACACACACACACACCACACACACAGAATACACACACCCATACACACACACACACACACACACACACACACACACACACACACACACACACACACACACCACACACCACACACACAGAATACACACACCCATACACACACACACACACACACACACACACACACAACCTTATACTACGTGTGTGTTTGACAGTTTTCTCTGTCCACAGGAACATGGGTGACGTTTGGTTCACAGATCACAGATGAAGTATGTGTGTGTGTGTGTGTGTGTGTGTGTGTGTGTGTGTGTGTGTGTGTGTGTGTGTGTGTGTGTGTGTGTGTGTGTCTGTGTGTGTGTGTGTGTGTGTGTGTGTGTGTGTGTGTGTGTGTGTGTGCGTGTGTGTGTGGTGTGTGTGTGTGTGTGTGTGTATATAAACTCAGCAAAAAAAGAAACATCCCTTTTTCAGGACACTGTCTGTCAACGATAATTTGTAAAAATCCAAGTAACTTCCCAGATCTCCATTGTAAAGGGTTTAAACTCCCATGTGTCACGATCGGCATAATAATTTGGTCAAGGCGCCGCGTGAGTAGCCTTCCACATCTTTATTATAATGTGAAACTTAGCAAAACAATAAACAGCAAATGAATAAACGAAACGTGAAGACAGTGACGTGCAAAATGGCACCTACACAAAACAAGATCCCACAAACAACAGGTGGGAAAAGGCTGCCTAAATATGATCCCCAATCAGAGACAACGATAGACAGCTGCCTCTGATTGGGAACCATATCAGGCCAACATAGAAATACAAAAACTAGAGTACCCACCCTAGTCACACCCTGACCTAACCACGGTCCGCTTGCGTGGAACCGGACCGTGGATCGTCGCCGGGGACTCCGGACTGTGGATCGTCGCCGGGGACTCTGGACTGTGGACCGTCGCCGGGGACTCTGGACTGTGGACCGTCTCTGGAGGTTCTGGACTGTGGACCGTCTCTGGAGGTTCCGGACTGGGGACCATCTCTGGAGGTTCTGGACTGTGGACCGTCGCCGGAAGCTCTGGACTGTGGACCGTCGCCGGGGACTCTGGACTGTGGACCGTCGCCGGGGACTCTGGACTGTGGACCGTCTCTGGAGGTTCCGGACTGGGGACCATCTCTGGAGGTTCTGGACTGTGGACCGTCGCCGGAAGCTCTGGACTGGGGACCGTCGCCTGAAGTTCTGGAACGGGAAGGCGCGCTGGAGGCCTGATGCGTGGGGCCGGTCCACAGGTGTCACCGGATTGGTGACACGCACCTCAGGGCGAGGGCGAGGAGGAGAAACAGGACGTACTGGGCTGTGAAGAGGCGCTGGAGGCCTGGTGCGTGGAGCCGGTCCACAGGTGTCACCGGATTGGTCTGACCTCAGGGCGAGGGCGAGGAGGAGAAACAGGACGTACCGGGCTGTGAAGACGCGCTGGAGGCCTGGTGCGTGGGGCCGGCACAACACGACAGATGACCACCTTCACATGGCGAGTGACATTTCTGTTAGTACAGACAGAGAGAGTGTTAAGTAGTTAGACAGAGAGAGTGTTAATGGGTACAGCTGGTACCTCCTTTGTTCAGGGACACATTATTCCATTCCTGTTAGTCATATGTCTGTGGAACTTGTTCAGTTTATGTCTCAGTTGTTGAATCTTGTTATGTTCATACAAATATTTACACATGTTCAGTTTGATGAAAATAAACACAGTTGACAGTGAGAGGAAGTTTCTTTATTTGCTGAGTTTATGTGTGTGTGTGTGTGTGTGTGTGTGTGTGTGTGTGTGTGTGTGTGTGTGTGTGTGTGTGTGTGTGTGTGTGTGTGTGTGTGTGTGTGTGTGTGTGTGTGTGTGTGTGTGTACCGTGGGTAATAGAAAGTCACCACCCATTTTCAAAAATGTTCACCTTTTGTTGTCTTACAGCCTGAAATGAAAACACATCAAATCAGACTTTTTATGGCTTTATTTACACACAGTAACACAAAATATCCAAGTGAGACAACAAAAGGTGAACATTTTTGAAAAGGGGTGATGACTTTCTATACCCACTGTATATGTGTGTTATCATTCATTCTGTTGGTGTGTGTGGTTGTGTGTGTGTGTGTGTGTGTGTGTGTGTGTGTGGTTGTGTGTGTGTGTGTGTGTGTGGTTGTGTGTGTGTGTGTGTGTGTGTGTGTGTGTGTGTGTGTGTGTGTGTGTGTGTGTGTGTGTGTGTGTGTGTGTGGTGTGTGTGTGTGTGTGTGTGTGTGTGTGTGTGTGTGTGTGTGTGTGTGTGTGTGTGTGTGGTGTGTGTGTGTGTGTGTGTGTGTGTGTGTGTGTGGTTGTGTGGTTGTGTGTGTGTGTGTGTGTGTGTGTGTGTGTGTGTGTGTGTGTGTGTGTGTGTGTGTGTAGATGGCAGAGAGCCTGATGACCATAGCCTATGACAACGGAGTGAACCTGTTTGACACAGCAGAGGTTTACGCTTCAGGAAGGTACGCTACTCTCTCTCTCTCTCCCTCTCTCTCCCTCTCTATCTTTCTCTCTTTCTCTCCCTCTCTATCTCTCTCTCCCTCCCTCTCTATCTCTCTCTCTCCATCTCTCTCTCTCTCTCTATCTCTCTCTCTCTCTCTCTCTCTCTCCATCTCTCTCTCTCTCCCTCTCTATCTCTCTCTCTCCCTCTATCTCTCTATCTTTCTCTCCCCTTCTCCACCCAGTAGGCAAATAATTCATAGATGGCTAAATGTAGTGATGTGTCTCTGTCTCTCTGTCTCTCTCTCTCTCTCTCTCTCTCTCTCTCTCTCTCTCTCTCTCTCTCTCTCTCTCTCTCAGGGCTGAGACGACTCTGGGTAAAATCCTTAAGAAGAAGGAATGGAGGTGAGGCCCATCCTCTTACACTCTTTCACTTATTCTCTCCATCCATCTCAGTCACTGATGGTGACAGCTCAGCAATAATACTGAAATAATGTCTACCCCTCTCTCCTCCTTCGCTCAATCTAATACCTTTCTTCTCCCCCCTCTCCCCCTCACCCTCTCTCTCCTCTCTCTCTTCCTTTCTCTCTTTCTCTTCCCCTCTCTCCCTCACCCCTTTCTCTCTCTCCCCCCCTCTCCCCCCTCTCCCACCTCTCTCTCTCCCCTCTCTTTCTCCTCCCTCCCTCTCTCTATCCTCCCTCTATTTCTCTCTCTCCCCCTCTCTTTCTCTCTCTATCCTCCCTCCACCTCTCTCTCCCCTCTTCCCCCTCTCTCCCCTCTTTCTCTCTCTATCCTCCCTCTATTTCTCTCTCTCCCCCTCTCTTTCTCTCTCTATCCTCCCTCCACCTCTCTCTCCCCCCCTCTCTTTCTCTTCCCTCCCTCTCTTTCTCTCTCTATCCTCCCTCTATTTCTCTCTCTCCCCTCTCTCCTCTCTCTCTTCCCCCTCTCTCCTCTCTCTCTCCCCTCTCTTTCTCCTCCCTCCGTCTCTCTATCCTCCCTCTATTTCTCTCTCCCCCTCTATTTATCTCTCTCCCCCTCTCTTCTCCCTCTCCCACCTCTCTCTCCTCTCTTTCTCATCCCTCTCTCTCTCTATCCTCCCTCTATTTCTCTCTCTCCCCCTCTCTTCCCCCTCTCTTTCTCTCTCTCTCTCTATCCTCCCTCTATTTCTCTCTCTCTCCCCCTCTCTTTCTCCTCCCTCCCTCTCTATCCCCTCTCTCTCCTCTCTCTCTCCCCCTTTCTTTCTCTCTCTATCCTCCCTCTATTTCTCTCTCCCCCTCTTTCTCTCTCTCTCTCCCCTCTTCCCCCTCTCCCACCTCTCTCTATCCTCCCTCTCTTTCTCCTCCCTCCCTCTCTCTATCCCCTCTCCCACCTCTCTCTCCCCCTCTCTTTCTCTCTCTCTCCATCAGGAGGTCTAGTTATGTGGTGACTACTAAGATCTACTGGGGAGGACAGTAAGTGTCTCCTAAAAGCAGATGTTTAATAGTTTGACTCTGTCTCTTAAATCAGTTATTGTGTATCTGTTGGAAATGTCTTTTAACCTTAAAGGGATAGTTCAGGATTTTGGAAATGAAGCCCTTTATCTACTGACCCAGAGTCAGATGAACTAGTGGATACCATTTGTATGTCTCTGTGTCCAGTATGAAGGAAGTTAGAGGTTGTTTCATGTGGCTCAGTTGGTAGAGCATAGTGCTCGCGATGCCAGGGTTGTGGGTTCAATTCCCACGCGGGACCATAACAAAAATATATGCTCTGGATAAGAGTGTTTTTTTAAATGTAGTTTCCCGAAACAATGAAGCAATGGAACAGCTAGCAGCATCGAGAGCCACGAGCTCATCTGACTCTCGAGAAGAAGATAAAGCTACATTCCAAAACTTCCCCTTTAACCTGAGAGAATGTCCAAAAGAGGACCATTTTTATTTATTTCACCTTTATTTAACCAGGTTAGGCTAGTTGAGAACAAGTCCTTTATTTAACCAGGTTAGGTTAGTTGAGAACAAGTCCTTTATTTAACCAGGTTAGGCTAGTTGAGAACAAGTCCTTTATTTAACCAGGTTAGGCTAGTTGAGAACAAGTCCTTTATTTAACCAGGTAGGCTAGTTGAGAACAAGTCCTTTATTTAACCAGGGTAGGCTAGTTGAGAACAAGTCCTTTATTTAACCAGGTTAGGCTAGTTGAGAACAAGTCCTTTATTTAACCAGGTTAGGCTAGTTGAGAACAAGTCCTTTATTTAACCAGGTTAGGCTAGTTGAGAACAAGTCCTTTATTTAACCAGGTTAGGTTAGTTGAGAACAAGTCCTTTATTTAACCAGGTTAGGCTAGTTGAGAACAAGTCCTTTATTTAACCAGGTAGGCTAGTTGAGAACAAGTCCTTTATTTAACCAGGGTAGGCTAGTTGAGAACAAGTCCTTTATTTAACCAGGTTAGGCTAGTTGAGAACAAGTCCTTTATTTAACCAGGTTAGGCTAGTTGAGAACAAGTCCTTTATTTAACCAGGTTAGGCTAGTTGAGAACAAGTCCTTTATTTAACCAGGTTAGGCTAGTTGAGAACAAGTCCTTTATTTAACCAGGTTAGGCTAGTTGAGAACGAGTCCTTTATTTAACCAGGTTAGGCTAGTTGAGAACGAGTCCTTTATTTAACCAGGTTAGGCTAGTTGAGAACGAGTCCTTTATTTAACCAGGTTAGGCTAGTTGAGAACGAGTCCTTTATTTAACCAGGTTAGGCTAGTTGAGAACGAGTCCTTTATTTAACCAGGTTAGGCTAGTTGAGAACGAGTCCTTTATTTAACCAGGTTAGGCTAGTTGAGAACGAGTCCTTTATTTAACCAGGTTAGGCTAGTTGAGAACGAGTCCTTTATTTAACCAGGTTAGGCTAGTTGAGAACAAGTCCTTTATTTAACCAGGTTAGGCTAGTTGAGAACAAGTCCTTTATTTAACCAGGTTAGGCTAGTTGAGAACAAGTCCTTTATTTAACCAGGTTAGGCTAGTTGAGAACAAGTCCTTTATTTAACCAGGTTAGGCTAGTTGAGAACAAGTCCTTTATTTAACCAGGTAGGCTAGTTGAGAACAAGTCCTTTATTTAACCAGGTAGGCTAGTTGAGAACAAGTCCTTTATTTAACCAGGTTAGGCTAGTTGAGAACAAGTCCTTTATTTAACCAGGTTAGGCTAGTTGAGAACAAGTCCTTTATTTAACCAGGTTAGACTAGTTGAGAACAAGTCCTTTATTTAACCAGGTTAGGCTAGTTGAGAACAAGTCCTTTATTTAACCAGGTTAGGCTAGTTGAGAACAAGTCCTTTATTTAACCAGGTAGGCTAGTTGAGAACAAGTCCTTTATTTAACCAGGTAGGCTAGTTGAGAACAAGTTCTCATTTGCAACTGCGACCTGGCCAAAATAAAGCATAGCAGTTCGACAAACACACAGTAACACATGGGATAAACAAAACATACAGTCAATAATACAGTAGAAAAAAAGTCTATATACAGTGAGTGCAAATGAGGTAAGATAAGGCAATAAATAGGCCATGGTGGAGAAGTAATTACAATATAACAATTAAACATTGGATTGGTAGATGTGCAGAAGATGAATGTGCAAGTAGACATACTGGGGTGCAAAGGAGCAAGATAAATAAATAAATAAATAAATAAATACAATATGGGGATGAGGTAGTTGGATGGGCTGTTTACAGATGGGCTGTGTACAGGTGCAGTGATCTGTGCGCTGCTCTGACAGCTGGTGCTTAAAGTTAGTGAGGGAGATATGAGTCTCCAGCTTCAGTGATTTTTGCAGTTCGTTCCAGTCATTGGCAGCAGAGAACTGGAAGGAAAGGCGGCCAAAGGAGGAATTGGCTTTGGGGGTGACCAGTGAGATATACCTGCTGGAGCGCGTGCTACGAGTGGGTGCTGCTATGGTGACCAGTGAACTGAGATAAGGCGGGGCTTTACCTAGCAGAGACTTGTAGATGACTTGGAGCAAGTGGGTTTGGCGACGAGTATGAAGCGAGGGCCAGCCAACGAGAGCATACAGGTCGCAGTGGTGGGTAGAATATAGGGCTTTGGTGACAAAACAGATGGCACTGTGATAGACTGCATCCAATTTGTTGAGTAGAGTGTTGGAGGCTATTTTGTAAATGACATCGCCAAAGTCGAGGATCGGTAGGATGGTCAGTTTTACGAGGGTATGTTTGTCAGCATCAGTGAAGGATGCTTTGTTGCGAAATAGGAAGCCGATTCTAGATTTAATTTTGGATTGGAGATGCATAATATGAGTCTGGAAGGAGAGTTTACAGTCTAACCAGACACCTAGATATTTGTAGTTGTCCACATATTCTAAGTCAGAGTGAGGGCAGGTGCGGGCAGTGATCGGTTGAAGAGCATGCATTTAGTTTTAGTTGCATTTAAGAGCAGTTGGAGGCCACGGAAGGAGAGTTGTATGGCATTGAAGCTCGTCTGGAGGTTAGTTAACATAGTGTCCAAAGAAGGGCCAGATGTATACAGAATGGTGTCGTCTCCATAGAGGTGGATCAAGGAATCACCAGCAGCAAGAGCGACATCATTGATATATACAGGGAAGAGAGTTGGCCCGAGAATTGAACCCTGTGGCACCCCCATAGAGACTGCCAGAGGTCCGGACAACAGGCCCTCCGATTTGACACACTGAACTCTGTCTGAGAACTAGTTGGTGAACCAGGCGAGGCAGTCATTTGAGAAACCAAGGCTGTCGAGTCTGCCAATAAGAATGTGGTGATAACAGAGTCGAAAGCCTTGTCCAGGTCGATAAATATGGCTGCACAGTAATGTCTCTTATCGATGGCGGTTATGATATCATTTAGGACCTTGAGCGTGGCTGAGGTGCACCCATAACCAGCTCTGAAACCAGATTGCATAGCAGAGAAGGTACGGTGGGATTCGAAATGGTCAGTAATCTGTTTGTTAATTAACTTGGCTTTCGAAGAACTTAGAAAGGCAGGGCAGGATAGATATAGGTCTGTAACAGTTCGGGTCTAGAGTGTCTCCCCTTTGTACATTTACATTTACGTCATTTAGCAGACGCTCTTATCCAGAGCGACTTACAGTAGAGTGCATACATTTTATAAAAAAAATATTATTATTATTATTATTTTTAAATACTGGCCCCCCCGTGGGAATCGAACCCACAACACTGGCGTTGCAAGCGCCATGCTCTACCAACTGAGCTACAGTGGGACTTTATAGAGGTGACCACGGCAGCTTTCCAATCTATGGGAATCTCAGACGATACGAAAGAGGTTGAACAGGCTAGTAATAGGGGTTGCAACAATTTTGGCGGATAATTTTAGAAAGAGAGGGTCCAGTTTGTCTAGCCCGGCTGATTTGTAGGGGTCCAGATTTTGCAGCTCTTTCAGAACAGCTATCTGGATTTGGGTGAAGGAGAAATGGGGGAGGCTTGGACGAGTTGCTGTGGGCAGTGCAGGGCTTTTGATTGGTTAGGGGTAGCCAGGTGGAAAGCATGGCCAGCTGTAGAAAAATACTTATTGAAATTATCAATTATAGTGGATTTACCGGTGGTGACAGTGTTTCCTAGCCTCAGAGCAGTGGGCAGCTGGGAGGAGGTGCTCTTATTCTCCATGGACTTTACAGGGTCCCAGAACTTTTGAGTTTGTGCTACAGGATGCAAATTTCTGCTTGAAAAAGCTAGCATTAGCTTTCCTAACTGCCTGTGTATATTGGTTCCTAACTTCCCTGAAAAGTTGCATATCACGGGGGCTATTCGATGCTAATGCAGAACGCCACAGGATGTTTTTGTGCTTGTCAAGGGCAGTCAAGTCTGGAGTGAACCAAGGACTATATCTGTTCCTGGTTCTACAGTTTTCGAAAGGGGCATGCTTATTTAAGATGGTGAGGAAGGCACTTTTAAAGAATAACCAGCATCCTCTACTGACGGGATGAGGTCAATATCCTTCCAGGATATCCGGGCCAGGTCGATTAGAAAGGCTTGGTCGCTGAAGTGTTTTAGGGAGCGTTTGACAGTGATGAGTGGAGGTCGTTTGACCGCTGACCCATTACGGATGCAGGCAATGAGGCAGTGATCGCTGAGATCTTGGTTGAAAACAGCAGAGGTGCATTTGGAGGGCAAGTTGGTTAGGATGAAATCTATGAGGGTGCCCGTTTTTACGGATTTTGGGTTGTACCTGGTAGGTTCATTGATAATTTGTGTGAGATTGAGGGCATCAAGCTTAGATTGTAGGATGGCTGGGGTGTTAAGCATGTCCCAGTTTAGGTCACCTAGTAGCACGAGCTCAGAAGATAGATGGGGGGCAATCAGTTCACATATGGTGTCCAGAGCACAGCTGGGGGCAGAGGGCGGTCTATAGCAAGCGACAACGGTGAGAGACTTGTTTCTGGAAAGGTGGATTTTTAAAAGTAGAAGCTCAAATTGTTTGGGTAAGGTCTGGACAATAAGGTCTGGACAATAAGGTCTAACTGAACACTAAGCCATAACTTCCTCTTACTTCCTGTGAAGGGCGGAGACGGAGAGAGGGTTGTCTCGGAAACACATCATTGAAGGTATGACATCACTTCCTCCTCACAGAGCTATGTCCACTAGCTAAGTGACATCGTCAGCTGACAGCTCAGAACATAGAGGAAAGAGAGACCAAGCAGAAAGAGAGGGATTGAGGGTCATAGAAGAGCAGAGGGAGAAGAGAGGGATTGAGGGTCAAAGGAGAGCAAAGGGAGAAGAGAGGGATTGAGGGTCATAGAAGAGCAGAGGGATTGAGGGTCATAGAAGAGCAGAGGGAGAGGAGAGGGAATGAGGGAGAAAGGAGAGCAGAGGGATTGAGGGTCAAAGGAGAGCAGAGGGATTGAGGGTCAAAGGAGAGCAGAGGGAGAGGAGAGGGAATGAGGGAGAAAGGAGAGCAGAGGGATTGAGGGAGAAAGAAGTGATAAATATCATAGTGATGATGTCATAGTGATGATGTAGTGTGAAAAATGGCATAGCGATAATCTAGTGATGTTATAGTGATGTAGTGATGATGTCATAGTGATGATGTCATAGTGATATCATAGCGATAATGTCATAGCGATGATGTAGTGAAAATATCACAGTTTTGTCAGTGATGATGTCGTAGTGATGATGTCATAGCTATGATGTCATCACTGTGTTCCAGGTCTGAGGGAATCTCTGTCTCATAGTGATGTTAGAACGATGATTTAATAATGACGTATGATGTCATAGCAATGATGTCATCACTGTGTTCCAGGTCTGAGGGATTCTCTGTCTCATAGTGATGTTAGATGATGTCATTACTGTGTTCCAGGTCTGAGGGATTCTCTGTCTCATAGTGATGTTAGATGATGTCATCACTGTGTTCCAGGTCTGAGGGATTCTCTGTCTCATAGTGATGTTAGATGATGTCATAGCTATGATGTCATCACTGTGTTCCAGGTCTGAGGGATTCTCTGTCTCGGCTGCAATTGGAGTATGTTGACATCGTCTTCGCTAACCGCACAGACATCAACTCACCTATGGAGGGTAATAACCACAACTATGGTTTAACTGGACAGATTGGACAGTAGAGACAAGACTGACAGGACAGTAGAGACAAGACTGATAGGACAGTAGAGACAAGACTGATAGGATAGTAGAGACAAGACTGACAGGACAGTAGAGACAAGACTGATAGGACAGTAGAGACAAGACTGATAGGATAGTAGAGACAAGACTGATAGGACAGTAGAGACAAGACTGATAGGACAGTAGAGACAAGACTGCTAGGACAGTAGAGACGAGACTGATAGGACAGTAGAGACGAGACTGATAGGACAGTAGAGACGAGACTGATAGGACAGTAGAGACGAGACTGATAGGACAGTAGAGACGAGACTGATAGGACAGTAGAGTCGAGACTGACAGGACAGTAGAGACAAGACTGCCAGGACAGTAGAGACAAGACTGCCAGGACAGTAGAGTCGAGCCTGATAATACATTAGAGACAAGACTGACAGGGCAGTATAGATTAGTTTGGGTGGCTCTATCCAATCAAATCTGGTTTAACCCCTTCCCTGCTGTTGAGGTTGTGAGGTCTAACCCTGTGTGCTGTAGAGGTTGTGAGGTCTAACCCTGTGTGCTGTTGAGGTTGTGAGGTCTAACCCTGTGTGCTGTAGAGGTTGTGAGGTGTAACCCTGTGTGTGTCTGTAGAGGATGTGAGGTCTAACCCTGTGTGTTGTAGAGGTTGTGAGGTGTAACCCTGTGTGTGTCTGTAGAGGTTGTGAGGTCTAACCCTGTGTGTGTTGTAGAGGTTGTGAGGTCTAACCCTGTGTGTGTTGTAGAGGTTGTGAGGTCTAACCCTGTGTGTGCTGTAGAGGTTGTGAGGTCTAACCCTGTGTGCTGTAGAGGTTGTGAGGTGTAACCCTGTGTGTGTCTGTAGAGGATGTGAGGTCTAACCCTGTGTGCTGTAGAGGTTGTGAGGTCTAACCCTGTGTGCTGTAGAGATTGTGAGGTGTAACCCTGTGTGTGTCTGTAGAGGATGTGAGGTCTAACCCTGTGTGTTGTAGAGGTTGTGAGGTCTAACCCTGTGTGCTGTAGAGGTTGTGAGGTGTAACCCTGTGTGTGTCTGTAGAGGATGTGAGGTCTAACCCTGTGTGTCTGTAGAGGTTGTGAGGTCTAACCCTGTGTGTCTGTAGAGGTTGTGAGGTCTAACCCTGTGTGTGTCTGTAGAGGTTGTGAGGTCTAACCCTGTGTGTGTCTGTAGAGGTTGTGAGGTCTAACCCTGTGTGTCTGTAGAGGATGTGAGGTCTAACCCTGTGTGTCTGTAGAGGTTGTGAGGTCTAACCCTGTGTGTTGTAGAGGTTGTGAGGTCTAACCCTGTGTGTTGTAGAGGTTGTGAGGTCTAACCCTGTGTGTTGTAGAGGTTGTGAGGTCTAACCCTGTGTGTGTCTGTAGAGGTTGTGAGGTCTAACCCTGTGTGTTGTAGAGGTTGTGAGGTCTAACCCTGTGTGTGTGTGTGTTGTAGAGGTGGTGAGGGCGATGACGTTTGTAATCAACCATGGCATGGCCATGTACTGGGGCACGTCACGATGGAGCGCCATGGAGATCATGGTGAGGATGACCTTTAACCCCTAATCCATTCACCATCTGACCTTAGTCTTAACCTTAACCCTAACCCTAATCCATTCACCATCTAACCTGACCTTAGTCCTAACCCTAACCCTAACCCTTAACCCTTAACCCTAACCTTAACCTTAACCCTAACCTTAACCCTAACCTTAACCCTTAACCCTTAACCCTAACCCTTAACCCTAACCCTAACCCTAACCTTAACCCTAACCCTAACCCTAACCCTTAACCCTAACCCTTAAACCTAACCCTAACCCTAACCTTAACCTTAACCCTAACCTTAACCCTAACCCTAACCTTAACCCTAACCTTAACCTTAACCCTAACCTTAACCCTAACCCTTAACCCTAACCCTAACCCTAACCTTAACCCTAACCTTAACCCTAACCCTAACCCTTAACCCTAACCCTAACCTTAACCCTAACCCTAACCCTAACCCTAACCTTAACCCTAACCTTAACCCTAACCTTAACCCTAACCTTAACCCTAACCTTAACCCTAACCCTAACCCTAACCTTAACCCTAACCCAAACCCAAACCCTAACCCTAACCTAACCCTAACCCTAACCCTAACCTTAACCCTAACCCTAACCCTAACCCAAACCCAAACCCTAACCTTAACCCTAACCCGTCCCATCGTTTCAGATCGTGGGAGTGAATCAGTATATTGACTCCTTTCTCAACCCCTGATCTCAGAAGCAGCCAGACTATGTAAAGGATACCTATGCATTTGTTAATAAACTTAGAGAAATGGAATTCCCTTCTGGAGCAATGTTATTCCCGATTGATGTAGACTCGCTATACACTAATTCCGACACTCAGCTAGGACTTAAGGCAATTAGGGACATTTTCCAAAAATACAGGGATCCAAATAGACCAAATGTGAGGCTATCCTTTCTCTCTTAAAACTTGGACTAACGCGAAATGACTTTGCATTTGATTCTAAACACTACGTACTTTAATCTCAGGTACTGCAATGGGGAAGGAGTTTGCTCCTGCGTACGCCAACATTTACATGGCCGACTGGGAGCAGACTGTCTTCCCCAAGCGCAAAAAACCTCCATCCATATATTGACGCGTTACTTGTATCTTTGGGGTTTGGTGCCATGTGGTGGGGGAGTTTAAACTTAATAAATATTTTGAATGGATTTCACCACTCGATTACACTACACCCAGGGATTACAGTACACCCAGGGATTACACTACACCCAGGGATTACACTACACCCAGGGATTACAGTACACCCAGGGATTACACTACACCCAGGGATTACACTACACCCAGGGATTACACTACACCCAGGGTTGGGCAGTAACACATAACATATAAGGGATTACACTACAGTACACCCAGGGTTAGGGAGTAACAGATTACATATAAGGGATTACACTACACCCAGGGTTGGGGAGTAACACATAACATATAAGGGATTACACTACAGTACACCCAGGGTTAGGGAGTAACAGATTACATATAAGGGATTACAGTACACCCAGGGTTGGGGAGTAACAGATTACATATAAGGGATTACACTACACCCAGGGTTGGGGAGTAACAGATTACATGTGAGGGATTACAGCACACCCAGGGTTAGGGAGTAACAGATTACATATAAGGGATTACAGTACACCCAGGGTTAGGGAGTAACAGATTACATATAAGGGATTACAGTACACCCAGGGTTGGGGAGTAACAGATTACATGTGAGGGATTACAGTACACCCAGGGTTGGGGAGTAACAGATTACATGTGAGGGATTACAGTACACCCAGGGTTAGGGAGTAACAGATTACATATAAGGGATTACAGTACACCCAGGGTTGGGGAGTAACAGATTACATGTGAGGGATTACAGTACACCCAGGGTTGGGGAGTAACAGATTACATGTGAGGGATTACAGTACACCCAGGGTTGGGGAGTAACAGATTACATGTGAGGGATTACAGTACACCCAGGGTTGGGGAGTAACAGATTACATGTGAGTGATTACAGTACACCCAGGGTTGGGGAGTAACAGATTACATATAAGGGATTACACTTCACCCAGGGTTAGGGAGTAACAGATTACATGTGAGGGATTACACTACACCCAGGGTTGAGGAGTAACAGATTACATATAAGGGATTACAGTACACCCAGGGTTGGGGAGTAACAGATTACATGTGAGGGATTACACTACACCCAGGGTTAGGGAGTAACAGATTACATGTGAGGGATTACAGTACACCCAGGGTTGGGGAGTAACAGATTACATATAAGGGATTACAGTACACCCAGGGTTGGGGAGTAACAGATTACATGTGAGGGATTACACTTCACCCAGGGTTGGGGAGTAACAGATTACATGTGAGGGATTACACTTCACCCAGGGTTGGGGAGTAACAGATTACATGTGAGGGATTACAGTACACCCAGGGTTAGGGAGTAACAGATTACATATAAGGGATTACAGTACACCCAGGGTTAGGGAGTAACAGATTACATATAAGGGATTACAGTACACCCAGGGTTAGGGAGTAACAGATTACATATAAGGGATTACACTACACCCAGGGTTGGGGAGTAACAGATTACATATAAGGGATTACACTACACCCAGGGTTAGGGAGTAACAGATTACATGTGAGGGATTACAGTACACCCAGGGTTAGGGAGTAACAGATTACATGTGAGGGATTACAGTACACCCAGGGTTGGGGAGTAACAGATTACATGTGAGGGATTACACTACACCCAGGGTTGGGGAGTAACAGATTACATATAAGGGATTACACTACACCCAGGGTTGGGGAGTAACAGATTACATGTGAGGGATTACAGTACACCCAGGGTTAGGGAGTAACAGATTACATATAAGGGATTACAGTACACCCAGGGTTAGGGAGTAACATATTACATATAAGGGATTACACTACACCCAGGGTTGGGGAGTAACAGATTACATATAAGGGATTACACTACACCCAGGGTTAGGGAGTAACAGATTACATGTGAGGGATTACAGTACACCCAGGGTTAGGGAGTAACAGATTACATGTGAGGGATTACAGTACACCCAGGGTTGGGGAGTAACAGATTACATGTGAGGGATTACACTACACCCAGGGTTGGGGAGTAACAGATTACATATAAGGGATTACACTACACCCAGGGTTGGGGAGTAACAGATTACATGTGAGGGATTACAGTACACCCAGGGTTGGGGAGTAACAGATTACATGTGAGGGATTACACTACACCCAGGGTTGGGGAGTAACAGATTACATATAAGGGATTACACTACACCCAGGGTTGGGGAGTAACAGATTACATATAAGGGATTACACTGCACCCAGGGTTGGGGAGTAACAGATTACATGTGAGGGATTACACTTCACCCAGGGTTAGGGAGTAACATACTCCAGACCAGTTGGATGTACAATATAGAAACAGGGCAGAAAGTTGCAATACTCCCGTGCAACCCACGGATTGATACCACCCTAACCCCTAACCCTAACCCCTAACCCTAACCCTAACCCCTAACCCTAACCTAACCCTAACCCTAACCCAACCCACGGTTTGATGCCAACAATAACCTAACCCTTAACCCCTAACCCTAACCCTTAACCCCTAACCCTTAACCCCTAACCCCAACCCCTAACCCCTAACCCTAACCCTAACCCCTAACCCCTAACCCCTAACCCTAACCCCTAACCCCTAACCCTAACCCTTAACCCTAACCCCTAACTCCTAACCCTAACCCTTAACCCTAACCCCTAACTCCTTACCCTAACCCCTACCCCTAACCCCTAACTCCTAACTCCTAACCCCTAACCCTAACCCCTACCCCTACCCCCTAACCCTAACCCTAACCCCTAACCCTACGCCTAGCCCCTAACCCCTAACCCTAACCCCTAACCCCTAACCCCTAACCCTCATGATTTGAAGTGTGATTCTTCTCATTTTCAGTTTAGAAGTCTATGTAGCATTCCTTTCCTTCCTTTCTAACATTTCTGTGTCACTTCCTCACTGTGTGTGTGTGTGTGTGTGTGTGTGTGTGTGTGTGTGTGTGTAGGAGGCATACTCAGTAGCACGACAGTTTAATCTCATCCCTCCAGTGTGTGAGCAGGCAGAATACCACTACTACCACAGAGACAAGGTGGAGGTCCAGCTACCTGAACTATACCACAAGATAGGTAAGGTACACACACACACACACACACACACACACACACACACACACACACACACACACACACACACACACACACACACACACACACACACACACACACACACACACACACACACACCAGTGGCTCTCTTAGCACAAACAAATAAGAATATAAAAGACAGATAATTCGGCTACAGTAGAGGGAGAGAGGTTACAGGAGAAAAGGATGGTGGACTAGGTGGAGAATCAGACTGCTACCGTAGAAGGGAGAGAGGTTACAGGAGAAAAGGATGGTGGACTAGGTGGAGAATCAGACTGCTACCGTAGAAGGGAGAGAGGTTACAGGAGAAAAGGATGGTGGACTAGGTGGAGAATCAGATCTCCTGGAGACTTACCCTCCTGTAGCTTGTCAGCCATCTAGTTTTTAGAATCAGGTGCACTAGATTAGGGATGGAGGAAAACGTAGAAAATGGTAACTCTCCGAGAGAGCCCTGTATCAGATCATACTGTGGATTCCATCTTCTTCTGGTCATCCTCACCGTGGTACTCCAGATCTCTGGGCCCTGATTGGGTCATCCTCATCGTGGTCCTCCAGATCTCTGGGCCCTGATTGGGTCATCCTCATCGTGGTACTCCAGATCTCTGGGCCCTGATTGGGTCATCCTCATCGTGGTCCTCCAGATCTCTGGGCCCTGATTGGGTCATCCTCATCGTGGTACTCCAGATCTCTGGGGCCTGATTGGGTCATCCTCATCGTGGTACTCCAGATCTCTGGGCCCTGATTGGGTCATCCTCATCGTGGTCCTCCAGATCTCTGGGGCCCTGATTGGGTCATCCTCATCGTGGTCCTCCAGATCTCTGGGGCCTGATTGGGTCATCCTCATCGTGGTCCTCCAGATCTCTGGGGCCTGATTGGGTCATCCTCATCGTGGTCCTCCAGATCTCTGGGGCCTGATTGGGTCATCCTCATCGTGGTCCTCCAGATCTCTGGGCCCTGATTGGTGACACACTTCTTCCACAGCCCCAGCGAACACACCCTGAATAAACTAATTGCATTCGAGAACTAGTTGATAGACTGTCACTGTGATCACCTGAAAAAAACTTAAATAATGTCACAATTACTTGTTTGCAAACTATAGCAGCACAGAAATGAAAACAAACAAACAAACAATGCTCTCATATCTAATTTACATGCTTGAGGCTGGCAAAGAAACAAAACACATAGAGGTGAGTTATAGTCAATCTGTTCAGAGTTGGATCTCGTCTACATACAGTGGGCAGGGCGAGGTGAGGTGGGGATTGGGATTAGTCTCGATACAACAGCATTTATTAATCCTAGTCCTGGGAACCAAACGGGCACTATACAGCCGAATCAAGTGATCCACTTATCATCAAGTGTTGATGATTTCAATCAGGTGTGATTTCAATCAGGTGCTAATTCAATAACAGTATGTCTTCTGCCTCAAACTAGTCATCCTCTACTGTCCCTGTCCCCCACTGGGTTCAAACTAGTGATCCTCTACTGTCCCTGTCCCCCACTGGGCTCAAACTAGTGATCCTCTACTGTCCCTGTCCCCCACGGGGTTCAAACTAGTGATCCTCTACTGTCCCTGTCCCCCACTGGGCTCAAACTAGTAATCCTCTACTGTCCCTGTCCCCCACTGGGCTCAAACTAGTGATCCTCTACTGTCCCTGTCCCACACTGGGTTCAAACTAGTGATCCTCTACTGTCCCTGTCCCCCACTGGGCTCAAACTAGTAATCCTCTACTGTCCCTGTCCCCCACTGGGCTCAAACTAGTGATCCTCTACTGTCCCTGTCCCTCACGGGGTTCAAACTAGTGATCCTCTACTGTCCCTGTCCCCCACGGGGTTCAAACTAGTGATCCTCTACTGTCCCTGTCCCCCACTGGGCTCAAACTAGTGATCCTCTACTGTCCCTGTCCCACACTGGGTTCAAACTAGTGATCCTCTACTGTCCCTGTCCCCCACTGGGCTCAAACTAGTGATCCTCTACTGTCCCTGTCCCCCACGGGGTTCAAACTAGTGATCCTCTACTGTCCCTGTCCCCCACGGGGCTCAAACTAGTGATCCTCTACTGTCCCTGTCCCCCACGGGGTTCAAACTAGTGATCCTCTACTGTCCCTGTCCCACACTGGGTTCAAACTAGTGATCCTCTACTGTCCCTGTCCCCCACTGGGCTCAAACTAGTGATCCTCTACTGTCCCTGTCCCCCACGGGGTTCAAACTAGTGATCCTCTACTGTCCCTGTCCCCCACTGGGCTCAAACTAGTGATCCTCTACTGTCCCTGTCCCCCACGGGGTTCAAACTAGTGATCCTCTACTGTCCCTGTCCCCCACTGGGCTCAAACTAGTAATCCTCTACTGTCCCTGTCCCCCACTGGGCTCAAACTAGTGATCCTCTACTGTCCCTGTCCCTCACGGGGTTCAAACTAGTGATCCTCTACTGTCCCTGTCCCCCACGGGGTTCAAACTAGTGATCCTCTACTGTCCCTGTCCCCCACTGGGCTCAAACTAGTGATCCTCTACTGTCCCTGTCCCCCACTGGGTTCAAACTAGTGATCCTCTACTGTCCCTGTCCCCCACTGGGCTCAAACTAGTGATCCTCTACTGTCCCTGTCCCCCACGGGGTTCAAACTAGTGATCCTCTACTGTCCCTGTCCCCCACTGGGCTCAAACTAGTGATCCTCTACTGTCCCTGTCCCCCACGGGGTTCAAACTAGTGATCCTCTACTGTCCCTGTCCCCCACTGGGCTCAAACTAGTGATCCTTTACTGTCCCTGTCCCCCACGGGGTTCAAACTAGTGATCCTCTACTGTCCCTGTCCCCCACTGGGCTCAAACTAGTGATCCTCTACTGTCCCTGTCCCACACTGGGTTCAAACTAGTGATCCTCTACTGTCCCTGTCCCCCACTGGGCTCAAACTAGTGATCCTCTACTGTCCCTGTCCCCCACGGGGTTCAAACTAGTGATCCTCTACTGTCCCTGTCCCCACTGGGCTCAAACTAGTGATCCTCTACTGTCCCTGTCCCCCACGGGGTTCAAACTAGTGATCCTCTACTGTCCCTGTCCCCCACTGGGCTCAAACTAGTGATCCTCTACTGTCCCTGTCCCCCACTGGGTTCAAACTAGTGATCCTCTACTGTCCCTGTCCCCCACTGGGCTCAAACTAGTGATCCTCTACTGTCCCTGTCCCCTACTGGACTCAAACTAGTGATCCTCTACTTGCAGAATTGATCATTTCTTTGTCAGTGGGCAAACTTACAAAATCAGCAGGGGATCAAATATTTTTTTCCCTCACTGTATGTGTTGAGAGTGGATTCTCGGCCCTCACTAGACGGGAAAACTAAACACAGGCACAGACTGTGTGGAAAATGATTTAAGACTGAGACTCTCTCCAATACAACCCAACATTGCAGAGTTATGTGCATCCTTTCAAGCACACCCTTCACATTAACATGTGGTGAGTTATTCACAATTTTCGATGAACAAATAAGGTTTTATATGTAAGATGGTTAAATAAAGAGCAACATTATTGGTTATTATTATATTATTATTTGTGCCCTGGTCCTATAAGAGCTCTTTGTAACTTCCCACGAGCCGGGTTGTGACAAAAACTCACACTCATTCTAATGTTTAATAAATGTATTGTATAGTGTGTGTGTGTGTGGCAGGATTACAATGATGGCAAAAAAACTACATTTGAGAGTGCACTGACCCTGGTGCTAGAGGGGGTACAGCTGGAGGTTGAAATGGGTACGGGACTATAAAAAGTTTGGGAACCACTGGTGTAGAGAATTATTGTACCATCTAAACCGCTGTGAAATACATTTTCAATATCCAAAAATATTGTATTTTCAACAGTTTGAAGCTGGTGTTGAAAACCAAAATTAAAGGAGGCAAAAATGACATTTCAGCATAGAAATAGCAAACATAGAACATATCAACCGCTTCTTAGACTTCCTTTCAATGAGAATGACAGATCTATAACTCACATTTATATGTGAATTTGGCCAGGTCACATTTTACATTTTAGTCATTTAGCAGACGCTCTTATCCAGAGCGACTTACAGTAGTGAATGCATACATTTCATACATTTTTTTCTCCGTACTGGTCCCCCGTGGGAATCGAACCCATAACCCTGGTGTTGCAAACACCATGCTCTACCAACTGAGCCACACGGGACCAAAAAGTTACACATTGCAGCCTTAATCCCAGGTGTAGGAGTGATGACGTGGTCTGATATCTGGGTTACAGCCTTTAGTAACTATCTGTTCCCAGGTGTAGGAGTGATGACGTGGTCTGATATCTGGGTTACAGCCTTTAGTAACTACCTGTTCCCAGGTGTAGGAGTGATGACGTGGTCTGATATCTGGGTTACAGCCTTTAGTAACTACCTGTTCCCAGGTGTAGGAGTGATGACGTGGTCCCCTCTAGCTGGGGGTCTGATATCTGGGAAATACAACGACGGAATTCCTGAAGACTCTAGAGCTGCCATGAAGGTACACACACACACACACACACACACACACACACACACACACACACACACACACACACACACACACACACACACACACACAACCGCGCACGTACCAACACACACAGTTTCTTATTTTTTACAAATATGTTTTTAAGCTATTTTAAGATTTCTGGAACAGATCGATCAATCAGTCAAATGTATTTATAAAGCCCTTCTTACATCGGCTGATGTCTCAAAGTGTTGTACAGAAACCCAGCCTAAAACCCCCAAACAGCAAGCAATGCAGGTGTAGAAGCACGGTGGCTAGGAAAAACTCCCTAGAAAGGCCAAAACCTAGGAAGAAACCTAGAGAGGAACCAGGCTATGAGGGGTGGCCAGTCCTCTACTGGCTGTGCCGGGTGGAGATTAGAAACCTAGAGAGGAACCAGGCTATGAGGGGTGGCCAGTCCTCTTCTGGCTGTGCCAGGTGGAGATTATAACAGAACATGGCCAAGATGTTCAAATGTTCATAAATGACCAGCAGGGTCAAATAATAATAATCACAGTGGTTGTCGAGGGTGCAACAGGTCAGCACCTCAGGAGTAAATGTCAGTTGGCTTTTCATAGCCGATCATTCAGAGGATCTCTACCGCTCCTGCTGTCTCTAGAGAGTTGAAAACAGCAGGTCTGGGACAGGTAGCACGTCCGGTGAACGGGTCAGGGTTCCATAGCCGCAGGCAGAACAGTTGAAACTGGAGCAGCAGCACGACCAGGTGAACTGGGGACAGCAAGGAGTCATCAGGCCAGGTAGTCCTGAGGCATGGTCCTAGGGCTCAGGTCCTCCGAGAGAGAGAGAGAATAAAGGGAGCTGGAGGCTGTATTATTACCACTAGAGGTTTCATATAAATAAACCTGCAGTAGAATTAATCCATTCTCTGAGACAACACCAATATGGCTACCCATTACCAGACATCAATAAGTGCAGTTATACAAACTATGTGTGTGTGTGTGTGTGTGTGTGTGTGTGTGTGTGTGTGTGTGTGTGTGTGTGTGTGTGTCTGTGTGTGTGTGTGTGTGTGTGTGTGTGTGTGCGTGCGTGTGTGTGTTTGCAGGGCTATGTGTGGATGAAGGATCGAATATTCAGTGAGGAGGGACAGAAACAGCTGGCCAAGATCAAAGAGCTCCACCCTCTGGCTGACCGGATGAACTGCACCCTAGCTCAACTCGCTATAGGTAGGCTGTTACGGTGTGTGTCTCTGTATTTGGGTGTGTTAGTGCTGAGCGATTCACAGAAAACGTTGTAATTATTTGAATTCCATAGTGTTTTTCTTTCTTTCTGTGAGCGCATTGCACAGTTTCTCTAGAGATAAATCAGATCTAACTGCGTAATGTATTAGCTCTGACAGGGCAATAATACACAACATATACCCAGTACACACATATACATATACCCAGTACACACATATACATATACCCAGTACACACATATACATATACCCAGTACACACATATACATATACCCAGTACACACATATACATATACACAACATATACCCAGTACACACATATACATATACCCAGTACACACATATACATATACACAACATATACCCAGTACACACATATACATACACCCAGTACACACATATACACAACATATACCCAATACACACATATACATATACCCAGTACACACATATACATATACACAACATATACCCAATACACACATATACATACACCCAATACACACATATACATATACACAACATATACCCAGTACACACATATACATAAACCCAGTACACACATATACACAACATATACCCAATACACACATATACATATACACAACATATACCCAATACACACATATACATATACCCAGTACACACACATACACAACATATACCCAATACACACATATACACAACATACACCCAATACACACATATACATATACACAACATATACCCAATACACACATATACATATACCCAGTACACACATATACATATACCCAGTACACACATATACATATACCCAGTACACACATATACATATACCCAGTACACACATATACATAACATATACCCAATACACACATATACATATACACAACATATACCCAATACACACATATACATATACACAACATATACCCAGTACACACATATACATATACACAACATATACCCAATACACACATATACACAACATATACCCAGTACACACATATACACAACATATACCCAATACACACATATACATATACACAACATATACCCAATACACACATATACATATACCCAGTACACACATATACATATACCCAGTACACACATATACATATACCCAGTACACACATATACACAACATATACCCAGTACACACATATACATATACCCAGTACACACATATACATATACCCAGTACACACATATACATATACCCAGTACACACATATACACATACCCAATACACACATATACATATACCCAGTACACACATATACATATACCCAGTACACACATATACATATACCCAGTACACACATATACACAACATACACCCAATACACACATATACATATACACAACATATACCCAATACACACATATACACAACATATACCCAATACACACATATACACAACATATACCCAATACAAACATATACATATACCCAGTACACACATATACATATACCCAGTACACACATATACATACACCCAATACACACATATACATAACATATACCCAATACACACATATACATATACCCAGTACACACATATACATATACCCAGTACACACACATACATAACATATACCCAATACACACATATACATATACACAACATATACCCAGTACACACATAAACATATACCCAGTACACACATATACACAACATACACATATACATATACACAACATATACCCAATACACACATATACATATACCCAGTACACACATATACATATACCCAATACACACATATACATACACCCAATACACACATATACATAACATATACCCAATACACACATATACATATACCCAGTACACACATATACATATACCCAGTACACACATATACATAACATATACCCAATACACACATATACATATACACAACATATACCCAGTACACACATAAACATATACCCAGTACACACATATACACAACATACACATATACATATACACAACATATACCCAATACACACATATACATATACCCAGTACACACATATACATATACCCAATACACACATATACATATACCCAATACACACATATACATATACCCAATACACACATATACACATACCCAGTACACACATATACACATACCCAATACACACATATACATATACCCAGTACACACATATACATATACCCAATACACACATATACACAACATATACCCAGTACACACATATACATATACACAACATACACATATACATATACACAACATATACCCAATACACACATATACATATACCCTGTACACACATATACATATACCCCGTACACACATATACACATACCCAGTACACACATATACATATACACAACATATACCCAATACACACATATACACAACATATACCCAGTACACACATATACATATACCCAGTACACACATATACATATACCCAGTACACACATATACACAACATATACCCAGTACACACATATACATATACCCAGTACATACATATACACAACATATACCCAGTACACACATATACATATACCCAGTACACACATATACATATACCCAATACACACATATACATATACCCAATACACACATATACATATACCCAATACACACATATACACATACCCAGTACACACATATACACATACCCAATACACACATATACATATACCCAGTACACACATATACATATACCCAATACACACATATACACAACATATACCCAGTACACACATATACATATACACAACATATACCCAATACACACATAAACATATACCCAGTACACACATATACACAACATATACCCAATACACACATATACATATACACAACATATACCCAATACACACATATACATATACCCAGTACACACATATACACAACATATACCCAGTACACACAAATCTAGTAAAGGAATGGAATTAAGAATATATAAATATATGGATGAGCATTGTCAGAGCAGCATAGACTAAGATACAGTAGAATAGTATAGGATACAGTATAAACATATGAGATGAGTAATACAAGTCTATGTATGTAGGCAGCAGCCTCTATATGCTAGGGATGGCTATTTAACAGTCTGATGGCCTTGAGATTGAAAAACAGCTTCTGTCTTCCGGTCTCAGCTTTGATGCACCTGTACTGACCTCGCCTTCTGGATGATAGCGGGGTGAACAGGCAGTGGCTCGGGTGGTTGTTGTCCTTGATGATCTTTTTGGCCTTCTTGTGACATCGGGTGGTGTAGGTGTCCTGGAGGGCAGGTAGTTTGCCCCCGGTGATGTGCACCACCCTTTGGAGAGCCTTACGGTTGTGGGCGGAGCAGTTGCCGTACCAGGCGGTGATACAGCCCGACAGGATGCTCGCGATTGTGCATCTGTAAAAGTTTGTGAGTGTTTTAGGTGACAAGTCACATTTCTTCAGCCTCCTGAGGTTGAAGAGGCGCTGTAGCACCCTTGTTGAGGATCAGCTAAGTGGAGGTGTTGTTTCCTACCTTCACCACCTGGGGGGAGGCCCGTCAGGAAGTCCAAGACCCAGTTGCACAGGGCGGGGTTCAGTCCCAGGGCCTCAAGCTCAATGATAAGCTTGGAGGGTACTATGGTGTTGAACGCTGAACTATAGTCAATGAAAGGCATTCTTACATATGTATTCCCCTTGTCTAGATGGAATAGGGCAGTGTGCAGTGGAACTATTGGGGTAGTAAGCAAATTGAAGTGGGTCTAGGGTGACAGGTATGGTAGAGGTGATATGATCCTTGACTAGCCTCTCAAAGAACTTCATGATGACGGAGGTGAGTGCTACGGGGCGATAGTCATTTAGTTCAGTTACCTTTAGCTTTCTTGTGAGAAACAGGAACAATGGTGGCCATCTTGAAGCATGTGGGGACAGCGGGCTGGGATAGGGAGAGATTGAATATGTCCGTAGACACACCGGCCAGCTGGTCTGTGCATGCTCTGAGGACGCGGCTAGGGATGCCGTCTGGGCCGACAGTCTTGCGAGGGTTAACACGTTTAAATGTCTTACTCACATGCCATGGTCTCCAGCCAGCCCAACCACTCACTGGACCCCTATGATCACTCGGCTACGCATGCCTCTCCCTATTATCAATATGCCTTGTCCATTACTGTCCTGGTTAGTGATTCCTGTCTTATTTCACTGTAGAGCCTCTAGCCCTGCTCAATATGCCTTAACCAACCATGTTGTTCCACCTCCTACATATGCGATGACATCACCTGGTTTAAACGTCTCTAGAGACTATAGCTCTCTCATCATTACTCAATGCCTAGGTTGACCTCCAATTTACTCACATCCTACCATACCTTAGTCTGTACATTATGCCCTGAATCTATTCTATTGCGCCCAGAAACCTGCTCCTTTTACTCTCTGTTCCGAACGTACTAGACGACCAGTTCTGATAGCCTTTAGCCTTTAGCCGTACCCTTATCCTACTCCTCCTCTGTTCCTCTGGTGATGTAGAGGTTAACCCAGGCCCTGCAGCCCACAGCACCACTCCCATTCCCCAGGTTCTTATAGCCTTTAGCCGTACCCTTATCCTACTCCTCCTCTGGTGATGTAGAGGTTAATCCAGGCCCTGCAGCCCCCAGCACCACTCCCATTCCCCAAGTTCTTATAGCCTTTAGCCGTACCCTTATCCTACTCCTCCTCTGTTCCTCTGGTGATGTAGAGGTTAACCTCTATGGGCTAGGTGGGACGCTTGCGTCCCACCTACTCAACAGCCAGTGGAATCCCGTGGCGCGATATTCAAATACCTTAGAAATGCTATTACTTCAATTTCTCAAACATATGACTATTTTACATCATTTTAAAGACAAGACTCTCGTTAATCTAACCACACTGTCCGATTTCAAAAAGGCTTTACAACGAAAGCAAAACATTAGATTATGTCAGCACAGTACCCAGCCAGAAATAATCAGACACCCATTTTTCAAGCTAGCATATAATGTCACAAAAACCAAAACCACAGCTAAATGCAGCACTAACCTTTGATGATCTTCATCAGATGACACTCCTAGGACATTATGTTATACAATACATGCATGTTTTGTTCAATCAAGTTCATATTTATATCAAAAACCAGCTTTTTACATTAGCATGTGACTAGCATGTGACTAGCATTCCCACCGAACACTTCAGGTGAATTTACTAAATTACTCACGATAAACGTTCACAAAAAAAAACAGAACAATTATTTTAAGAATTATAGATACAGAACTCCTTTATGCAATCGCTATGTCCGATTTTAAAATAGCTTTTCGGTGAAAGCACATTTTGCAATATTCTGAGTAGATAGCCCGGCCATCACAGGCTAGCTATTTTGACACCCACCAAGTTTGGCCCTCACCAAACTCAGAATTACTATTAGAAAAATTGGATTACCTTTGCTGTTCTTCGTCAGAATGCACTCCCAGGACTTCTACTTCAATAACAAATGTTGGTTTGGTTCCAAATAATCCATAGTTATATCCAAATAGCGGCGTTTTGTTCGTGCGTTCAAGACACTATCCGAAGGGTAAAGAAGGGTGACGCGCCCGACGCGTTTCGTGACAAAAAAATTCTAAATATTCCATTACCGTACTTCGAAGCATGTCAAACGCTGTTTAAAATCCATTTTTATGCGATTTTTCTCGTTAAAAAGCGATAATATTCCGACCAGGAAACCCTGTTTTCGTTCAAAGACGAAAGAATAAAAACATTGTGTCGCCTCGTGCACGCGCCCCAGTCTCATTGTTCTCAGATCGACCACTATCCAAATGCGCTACTGTTTTTCAGCCTGGGCCTGCAAAGGCATCATTCACCGTTCTGCCGCCTTCTGAGAGCCTATGGGAGCGTTAGAAAATGTGACGTTATGCCAGAGATCCCCTGTTTTGGTTAGAGATGATCAAGAAGGCCAAGAAATAGTCAGAGAGAGCGCTTCCTGTTTGGAATCTTCTCAGGTTTTGGCCTGCCAAAAGAGTTCTGTTATACTCACAGACACCATTCAAACAGTTTTAGAAACTTTAGGGTGTTTTCTATCCAAATAAAACAATTATATGCATATTCTAGTTACTGGGCAAGAGTAGTAACCAGATTAAATCGGGTACTTTTTTTATCCGGCCATGCAAATACTGCCCCCTATCCCCAACAGGTTAATCCAGGCCCTGCAGTGCCTAGCTCCACTCCTACTCCCCAGGTGCTCTCATTTGTTGACTTCTGTAACCGTAAAAGCCTTGGTTTCATGCATGTTAACATTAGAAGCCTACTTCCTAAGTTTGTTTTATACACTGCTTTAGCACACTCTGCCAACCCTGATGTCCTAGCCGTGTCTGAATCCTGGTTTAGGAAAACCACCAAAAAACCCAAAATGTCCATCCCTACAGCATCTTCCGACAAGATAGAACTGCCAAAGGGGGCGGTGTCGCAATTTACTGCAGAGATAGCCTGCAGAGTTCTGTCTTACTATCCAGGTCTGTACCCAAACAATTCAAGCTTCTACTTTTAAAAATCCATCTTTCCAGAAACAAGTCTCTCACCGTTGCCGCCTGCTATAGACCCCTCTTTGCCCCCAGCTGTGCCCTGGACACCATATGTGAACTGATTGCCCCCCATCTATCTTCAGAGCTCGTGCTACTAGGTGACCTAAACTGGGACATGCTTAACACCCCGGCCATCCTACAATCTAAGCTTGATGCCCTCAATCTCACACAAATGATCAATGAACCTACCAGGTACAACCCCAAATCCGTAAACACGGGCACCCTCATAGATATCATCCTAACTAACTCGCCCTCCAAATACACCTCTGCTGTTTTTCAACGACCTTAGAAAGGCAGGGTAGGATGGATATAGGTCTGTAGCAGTTTGGGTCTAGAGTGTCTCCCCCTTTGAAGAGGGGGATGACCGCGGCAGCTTTCCAATCTTTGGGGATCTCAGACGATACAAAAGAGAGGTTGAACAGGCTAGTAATAGGGGTTGCAACAATTTCGGCAGATAATTTTAGAAAGAGAGTGTCCAGATTGTCTAGCCCAGCTGATTTGTAGGGGTCCAGATTTCGCAGCTCTTTCAGAACATCAGCTATCTGGATTTGGGTGAAGGAGAAATGGTGGGGGCTTGGGCGAGTTGCCGGGGGGAGTGCAGAGCTGTTGCCCGGAGTAGGGGTAGCCAGGTGGAAAGCATGGCCAGCCGTAGAAAAATGCTTATTGAAATGATCAATTATAGTGGATTTACCGGTGGTGACAGTGTTTCCTAGCCTCAGTGCAGTGGGCAGCTGGGAGGAGGTGCTCTTATTCTCCCAGGACTTTACAGTGTCCCAAAACTTTTGGAGTTTGTGTTACAGGATGAACATTTCTGTTGAAAAAGGAAAAAGCTAGCCTTTGTTTTCCTAACTGCCTGTGTATATTGGTTCCTAACTTCCCTGAAAAGTTGCATATCACGGGGGCTATTCAATGCTAATGCAGTACGCCACAGGATGTTTTTGTGCTGGTCAAGGGCAGTCAGGTCTGGAGAGAACCAAGGGCTATATCTGTTCCAGGTTCTACAGTTTTTGAAAGGGGCATGCTTATTTAAGATGGTGAGGAAAGCACTTTTAAAGAATAACCAGGCATCTTCTACTGACGGGATGAGGTCAATATCCTTCCAGGATACCCGGGCCAGGTCGATTAGAAAGGCCTGCTCGCTGAAGTGTTTCAGGGAGCGTTTGACAGTGATGAGGGGTGGTCGTTTGACCGCGGACCGATTACGCACACAGGCAATGAGGCAGTGATCGCTGAGATCCTGGTTGAAGACAGATGTGTATTTAGAGGACAGGATGATCTCTAAGAGTGATAGTGTGATAGTGATAGTGAGATAGTGTGATAGTGTGGTCTAAGAGGGATAGTGTGATAGTGTGGTAGTGTGGTCTAAGAGGGATAGTGTGATAGTGAGATAGTGTGGTCTAAGAGGGATAGTGTGATAGTGAGAGAGTGTGGTCTAAGAGGGATAGTGAGATAGTGTGATAGTGTGGTCTAAGAGGGATAGTGAGATAGTGTGATAGTGTGGTCTAAGAGGGATAGTGAGATAGTGTGATAGTGTGGTCTAAGAGGGATAGTGGGATAGTGAGATAGTGTGGTCTAAGAGGGATAGTGTGATAGTGTGGTCTAAGAGGGATAGTGAGATAGTGTGATAGTGTGGTCTAAGAGGGATAGTGAGATAGTGGGATAGTGTGGTCTAAGAGGGATAGTGAGATAGTGTGGTCTAAGAGGGATAGTGTGATAGTGAGATAGTGTGGTCTAAGAGGGATAGTGAGATAGTGTGGTGTAAGAGGGATAGAGGGATAGTGAGATAGTGGGATAGTGTGGTCTAAGAGGGATAGTGAGATAGTGTGATAGTGAGATAGTGTGGTCTAAGAGGGATAGTGTGATAGTGTGATAGTGAGATAGTGTGGTCTTAGAGGGATAGTGAGATAGTGTGGTCTAAGAGGGATAGTGAGATAGTGTGATAGTGAGAGTGTGGTCTAAGAGGGATAGTGTGGTAGTGAGATAGTGAGATAGTGTGGTCTAAGAGGGATAGTGAGATAGTGAGAGAGTGTGGTCTAAGATGGATAGTGTGATAGTGTGATAGTGAGATAGTGTGGTCTAAGAGGGATAGTGTGATAGTGTGGTCTAAGAGGGATAGTGTGATAGTGAGAGAGTGTGGTCTAAGATGGATAGTGTGATAGTGTGATAGTGAGATAGTGTGGTCTAAGAGGGATAGTGTGATAGTGTGATAGTGAGAGAGGGATAGTGAGATAGAGGGATAGTGTGATAGTGTGGTCTAAGAGGGATAGTGAGATAGTGAGAGTGTGATAGTGAGATAGTGTGGTCTAAGAGGGATAGTGGGATAGTGAGATAGAGGGATAGTGTGATAGTGAGATAGTGAGATAGTGTGGTGTAAGAGGGATAGTGTGATAGTGTGATAGAGAGATAGTGTGATAGTGAGAGTGTGGTCTAAGAGGGATAGTGTGATAGAGGGATAGTGTGATTGTGTGATTGTGTGATAGTGTGATAGTGTGGTCTAAGAGGGATAGTGTGATAGTGTGGTCTAAGAGGGATAGTGTGATAGAGGGATAGTGTGATTGTGTGGTCTAAGAGGGATAGTGAGATAGTGAGATAGTGTGATAGAGAGATAGTGTGGTCTAAGAGGGATAGTGTGATAGAGGGATAGTGTGATAGTGTGATAGTGTGATAGTGTGGTCTAAGAGGGATAGTGTGATAGAGGGATAGTGTGATTGTGTGATAGTGTGGTCTAAGAGGGATAGTAAGATAGAGAGATAGTGTGGTCTAAGAGGGATAGTGTGATAGAGGGATAGTGTGATAGTGTGATAGTGTGATAGTGTGGTCTAAGAGGGATAGTGTGATAGTGTGATTGTGTGATAGTGTGGTCTAAGAGGGATAGTGAGATAGTGAGATAGTGTGATCTAAGAGGGATACTGTGATAGAGGGATAGTGTGATAGTGTGATAGTGTGATAGTGTGGTCTAAGAGGGATAGTGTGATAGTGAGATAGAGGGATAGTGTGATAGTGTGATAGTGAGATAGTGGGATAGTGTGATAGTGTGATAGAGGGATAGTGAGATAGTGTGATAGAGAGATAGTGTGGTCTAAGAGGGATAGTGTGATAGAGAGATAGTGTGGTCTAAGAGGGATAGTGTGATAGTGAGAGAGTGTGGTCTAAGAGGGATAGTGTGATAGTGTGGTCTAAGAGGGATAGTGTGAAAGTGAGATAGAGGATAGTTGATATTATAATAGTGAATTGTGTGGTCTAAGAGGGATAGTGTGATAGTGAGAGAGTGTGGTCTAAGATGGATAGTGTGATAGTGTGATAGTGAGATAGTGTGGTCTAAGAGGGATAGTGAGATAGTGTGATAGTGAGAGTGTGGTCTAAGAGGGATAGTGTGGTAGTGAGATAGTGAGATAGTGTGGTCTAAGAGGGATAGTGAGATAGTGAGAGAGTGTGGTCTAAGATGGATAGTGTGATAGTGTGATAGTGAGATAGTGTGGTCTAAGAGGGATAGTGTGATAGTGTGGTCTAAGAGGGATAGTGTGATAGTGAGAGAGTGTGGTCTAAGATGGATAGTGTGATAGTGTGATAGTGAGATAGTGTGGTCTAAGAGGGATAGTGTGATAGTGTGATAGTGAGAGAGGGATAGTGAGATAGAGGGATAGTGTGATAGTGTGGTCTAAGAGGGATAGTGAGATAGTGAGAGTGTGATAGTGAGATAGTGTGGTCTAAGAGGGATAGTGGGATAGTGAGATAGAGGGATAGTGTGATAGTGAGATAGTGAGATAGTGTGGTGTAAGAGGGATAGTGTGATAGTGTGATAGAGAGATAGTGTGATAGTGAGAGTGTGGTCTAAGAGGGATAGTGTGATAGAGGGATAGTGTGATTGTGTGATTGTGTGATAGTGTGATAGTGTGGTCTAAGAGGGATAGTGTGATAGTGTGGTCTAAGAGGGATAGTGTGATAGAGGGATAGTGTGATTGTGTGGTCTAAGAGGGATAGTGAGATAGTGAGATAGTGTGATAGAGAGATAGTGTGGTCTAAGAGGGATAGTGTGATAGAGGGATAGTGTGATAGTGTGATAGTGTGGTCTAAGAGGGATAGTGTGATAGAGGGATAGTGTGATTGTGTGATAGTGTGGTCTAAGAGGGATAGTAAGATAGAGAGATAGTGTGGTCTAAGAGGGATAGTGTGATAGAGGGATAGTGTGATAGTGTGATAGTGTGATAGTGTGGTCTAAGAGGGATAGTGTGATAGTGTGATTGTGTGATAGTGTGGTCTAAGAGGGATAGTGAGATAGTGAGATAGTGTGATCTAAGAGGGATACTGTGATAGAGGGATAGTGTGATAGTGTGATAGTGTGGTCTAAGAGGGATAGTGTGATAGTGAGATAGAGGGATAGTGTGATAGTGTGATAGTGAGATAGTGGGATAGTGTGATAGTGTGATAGAGGGATAGTGAGATAGTGTGATAGAGAGATAGTGTGGTCTAAGAGGGATAGTGTGATAGAGAGATAGTGTGGTCTAAGAGGGATAGTGTGATAGTGAGAGAGTGTGGTCTAAGAGGGATAGTGTGATAGTGTGGTCTAAGAGGGATAGTGTGAAAGTGTGGTCTAAGAGGGATAGTGTGATAGTGAGAGAGTGTGGTCTAAGATGGATAGTGTGATAGTGTGATAGTGAGATAGTGTGGTCTAAGAGGGATAGTGAGATAGTGTGATAGTGAGATAGTGTGGTCTAAGAGGGATAGTGTGATAGTGTGATAGTGAGATAGTGTGGTCTAAGAGGGATAGTGAGATAGTGTGATAGTGTGGTCTAAGAGGGATAGTGAGATAGTGAGATAGTGTGGGCTAAGAGGGATAGTGAGATAGTGTGGTCTAAGAGGGATAGTGTGATAGTGAGATAGTGAGATAGTGTGGTCTAAGAGGGATAGTGAGATAGTGTGATAGTGAGATAGTGTGGTCTAAGAGGGATAGTGAGATAGTGTGGTCTAAGCGGGATAGTGTGATAGTGAGATAGTGTGGTCTAAGAGGGATAGTGTGATAGTGTGATAGTGAGATAGTGTGGTCTAAGAGGGATAGTGAGATAGTGTGGTCTAAGAGGGATAGTGAGATAGTGAGATAGTGTGGTGTAAGAGGGATAGTGAGATAGTGTGGTCTAAGAGGGATAGTGAGATAGAGGGATAGTGTGGTCTAAGACGGATAGTGAGATAGTGTGATAGTAAGATAGTGTGGTCTAAGAGGGATAGTGTGATAGTGTGATAGTGAGATAGTGTGGTCTAAGAGGGATAGAGGGATAGTGAGATAGTGTGATAGTGTGGTCTAAGAGGGATAGTGAGATAGTGTGATAGTGAGAGTGTGGTCTAAGAGGGATAGTGTGGTAGTGAGATAGTGTGGTCTAAGAGGGATAGTGTGATAGAGGGATAGTGTGATAGTGAGATAGTGTGGTCTAAGAGGGATAGTGTGATAGTGTGATAGTGAGATAGTGAGAGAGGGATAGTGAGATAGTGAGATAGAGGGATAGTGTGATAGTGTGATATTGTGATAGTGTGGTCTAAGAGGGATAGTGAGATAGTGAGATAGTGTGATAGTGTGGTCTAAGAGGGATAGTGGGATAGTGAGATAGAGGGATAGTGTGATAGTGAGATAGTGTGGTGTAAGAGGGATAGTGTGATAGTGTGATAGTGTGATAGTGAGAGTGTGGTCTAAGAGGGATAGTGTGATAGAGGGATTGTGTGATAGTGTGGTCTAAGAGTGATAGTGAGATAGTGAGAGTGTGATAGAGAGATAGTGTGGTCTAAGAGGGATAGTGTGATAGAGGGATAGTGTGATAGTGTGGTCTAAGAGGGATAGTGTGATAGTGTGATAGTGAGATTGTGTGATAGTGTGATAGTGAGGGATAGTGTGGTAGTGTGATAGTGTGGTAGTGTGGTCTAAGAGGGATAGTGAGATAGTGTGATAGTGTGGTCTAAGAGGGATAGTGAGATAGTGAGATAGTGTGGGCTAAGAGGGATAGTGAGATAGTGTGGTCTAAGAGGGATAGTGTGATAGTGAGATAGTGAGATAGTGTGGTCTAAGAGGGATAGTGAGATAGTGTGATAGTGAGATAGTGTGGTCTAAGAGGGATAGTGAGATAGTGTGGTCTAAGAGGGATAGTGTGATAGTGAGATAGTGTGGTCTAAGAGGGATAGTGTGATAGTGAGATAGTGTGGTCTAAGAGGGATAGTGAGATAGTGTGGTCTAAGAGGGATAGTGAGATAGTGAGATAGTGTGGTGTAAGAGGGATAGTGAGATAGTGTGGTCTAAGAGGGATAGTGAGATAGAGGGATAGTGTGGTCTAAGACGGATAGTGAGATAGTGTGATAGTGAGATAGTGTGGTCTAAGAGGGATAGTGTGATAGTGTGATAGTGAGATAGTGTGGTCTAAGAGGGATAGAGGGATAGTGAGATAGTGTGATAGTGTGGTCTAAGAGGGATAGTGAGATAGTGTGATAGTGAGAGTGTGGTCTAAGAGGGATAGTGTGGTAGTGAGATAGTGAGATAGTGTGGTCTAAGAGGGATAGTGAGATAGTGAGAGAGTGTGGTCTAAGATGGATAGTGTGATAGTGTGATAGTGAGATAGTGTGGTCTAAGAGGGATAGTGTGATAGTGTGGTCTAAGAGGGATAGTGTGATAGTGAGAGAGTGTGGTCTAAGATGGATAGTGTGATAGTGTGATAGTGAGATAGTGTGGTCTAAGAGGGATAGTGTGATAGTGTGATAGTGAGAGAGGGATAGTGAGATAGAGGGATAGTGTGATAGTGTGGTCTAAGAGGGATAGTGAGATAGTGAGAGTGTGATAGTGAGATAGTGTGGTCTAAGAGGGATAGTGGGATAGTGAGATAGAGGGATAGTGTGATAGTGAGATAGTGAGATAGTGTGGTGTAAGAGGGATAGTGTGATAGTGTGATAGAGAGATAGTGTGATAGTGAGAGTGTGGTCTAAGAGGGATAGTGTGATAGAGGGATAGTGTGATTGTGTGATTGTGTGATAGTGTGATAGTGTGGTCTAAGAGGGATAGTGTGATAGTGTGGTCTAAGAGGGATAGTGTGATAGAGGGATAGTGTGATTGTGTGGTCTAAGAGGGATAGTGAGATAGTGAGATAGTGTGATAGAGAGATAGTGTGGTCTAAGAGGGATAGTGTGATAGAGGGATAGTGTGATAGTGTGATAGTGTGGTCTAAGAGGGATAGTGTGATAGAGGGATAGTGTGATTGTGTGATAGTGTGGTCTAAGAGGGATAGTAAGATAGAGAGATAGTGTGGTCTAAGAGGGATAGTGTGATAGAGGGATAGTGTGATAGTGTGATAGTGTGATAGTGTGGTCTAAGAGGGATAGTGTGATAGTGTGATTGTGTGATAGTGTGGTCTAAGAAGGATAGTGAGATAGTGAGATAGTGTGATCTAAGAGGGATACTGTGATAGAGGGATAGTGTGATAGTGTGATAGTGTGGTCTAAGAGGGATAGTGTGATAGTGAGATAGAGGGATAGTGTGATAGTGTGATAGTGAGATAGTGGGATAGTGTGATAGTGTAATAGAGGGATAGTGAGATAGTGTGATAGAGAGATAGTGTGGTCTAAGAGGGATAGTGTGATAGTGAGAGAGTGTGGTCTAAGAGGGATAGTGTGATAGTGTGGTCTAAGAGGGATAGTGTGATAGTGAGAGAGTGTGGTCTAAGATGGATAGTGTGATAGTGTGATAGTGAGATAGTGTGGTCTAAGAGGGATAGTGAGATAGTGTGATAGTGAGATAGTGTGGTCTAAGAGGGATAGTGTGATAGTGTGATAGTGAGATAGTGTGGTCTAAGAGGGATAGTGAGATAGTGTGATAGTGTGGTCTAAGAGGGATAGTGAGATATTGAGATAGTGTGGGCTAAGAGGGATAGTGAGATAGTGTGGTCTAAGAGGGATAGTGTGATAGTGAGATAGTGAGATAGTGTGGTCTAAGAGGGATAGTGAGATAGTGTGATAGTGTGGTAGTGTGATAGTGAGATAGTGAGATAGTGTGGTAGTGTGATAGTGAGATAGTGTGGTCTAAGAGGGATAGTGTGATAGTGTGGTAGTGTGATAGTGAGATAGTGTGATAGTGAGATAGAGGGATAGTGTGATAGTGAGATAGTGAGATAGTGTGGTCTAAGAGGGATAGTGTGATAGTGTGATAGTGTGGTAGTGTGATAGTGAGATAGTGAGATAGTGTGGTAGTGTGATAGTGAGATAGTGTGGTCTAAGAGGGATAGTGTGATAGTGTGGTAGTGTGATAGTGAGATAGTGTGGTCTAAGAGGGATAGTGTGATAGTGTGGTCTAAGAGGGATAGTGAGATAGTGTGGTAGTGTGATAGTGAGATAGTGAGAGAGTGTGGTAGTGTGATAGTGTGATAGTGAGATAGTGTGGTCTAAGAGGGATAGTGTGATAGTGTGGTCTAAGAGGGATAGTGTGGTAGTGTGATAGTGAGATAGTGAGATAGTGAGATAGTGTGGTAGTGTGATAGTGAGATTGTGTGATAGTGAGATAGTGAGATAGTGTGATAGTGTGGTAGTGTGATAGAGGGATAGTGTGATAGTGTGATAGTGTGATAGTGTGGTAGTGTGATAGTGTGATAGTGTGATAGTGAGATAGTGAGATAGTGTGGTAGTGTGATAGTGTGATAGTGTGATAGTGAGATAGAGGGATAGTGTGATAGTGTGGTAGTGTGATAGTGTGATAGTGAGATAGTGAGATAGTGTGATAGTGTGGTAGTGTGATAGTGTGATAGTGTGATAGTGTGATAGTGAGATAGTGAGATAGTGAGATAGTGAGATAGTGTGGTCTAAGAGGGGTAGTGTGGTAGTGTGATAGTGTGATAGTGTGATAGTGTGATAGTGAGATAGTGAGATAGTGAGATAGTGAGATAGTGAGATAGTGAGATAGTGTGGTCTAAGAGGGTCATATCATTTAACTGTTTGTTTTTTAATATTAGGACTCCTTAGGTATCACATTGTTTTATTTGATTATTTATTTGATAAAATATTGAATTTGTCCTTTACTACTATATCCCAGAGATCGCATCGAATAACAATTCATAAACGGAGAAAAGACAGTCAAAAATAAACCATAAGGAATAATATCCACGAGATATAACAAAGCTCAGGAAATATATATATTTTTAACACAGTTTAACCCCTTATTTTTGTTGGCACACAAAACTGCCTCCATAGTTAATTTGTACCTTTAGACGAGTCCCGTGACCCCTGTGGGGGTCGTAGCCCAAACCGTTCGTGGATGTCTCCTGGTCTGACAGCGCTGTAGCGGAAGTGCGAGAGGCGGACGCTGTGGGTTGGAACAACAGATATCTGTAGTTTAAACTGACGGATTTAGACTGGGAATATTTTATTATGTTAGTTATATTGATGCAGCAGTGCGTCAATAGACTCTAGAGGGTTAAATGTTTTATTACAGCATTCAACCCACATAATGCAAAGTGCATTTTGATGTAAAAACAAAAAAAACATTGAACCTAACATCTTTTTTATCATCGCTCAGCACTTGTGGATGTGTGTCTGGGTGAACTGCGTGTAAACTGTATTCAGTTAGTACATTCATCATTCTGGAATTATTATTTAACAAAATAAATATTTTGACAACTGTTAGTCAATTCTCCCTTCATTCTTCTGTCTGTCTGTCTGTCTGTCTGTCTGTCTGTCTGTCTGTCTGTCTGTCTGTCTGTCTGTCTGTCTGTCTGTCTGTCTGTCTGTCTGTCTGTCTGTCTGTCTGTCTGTCTGTCTGTCTGTCTGTCTGTCTGTCTGTCTGTCTGTCTGTCTGTCTGTCTGTCTGTCTGTCTGTCTGTCTGTCTGTCTGTCTGTCTGTCTCTTCTCCTCCCTCTCTCTCCCCAGCCTGGTGTCTGCGTAGTGAGAGGGTCAGCTGTGTTCTCCTGGGGATCACCAACACAGACCAGCTGCAGGAGAACCTGGGCTGCATCAGGGTAAACCAAACCACTCAAATCAAAACAACAGGTGTAGATAGACCTCACAGTGAAATGCTGAATACAACAGGTGTAGAGACCTTACCGTGAAATGCTCTGGAACTTACTCACAAGCCCTTAAGCAACACTGCAGTTCAAGAAAAGTTCAAGAAATAGAGTTAGTAAATCTTTTCTAACTAAACTAAACTAAAAATAAATAAATAAATGAAAGTAACACAATCAAATAACAATAATGAGGCTTTTGTCACCGGTCTTCTAGCCATCGTCGATCCACTTTCCATTTGTTTTGTCTTGTTTTCCTATACACCTGGTTCTCATTTCCCCTCATTACGTGTTGTGTATTTAACCCTCTGTTCCCCCATGTCTTTGTGTGGGATTGTTTTGTTGTAAGTGCTTGTTTACTGGTCCTCGTTGGGGTTTTTGTACCCATATTCTGTTGTATTTTTATGCCGTTGGTTTTTGGATTAAACTGCTCCGGCTATTACCTAGTTCTGCTCTCCTGCGTCTGACTTCCCTGCCACCAGTTACGCACCCCTTTACAGCTATATACAGGGGGTATTACGGTACCTAGTCAATGTGGAGGCTATATACAGGGGGTATTACGGTACCTAGTCAATGTGGAGGCTATATACAGGGGGTATTACGGTACCTAGTCAATGTGGAGGCTATATACAGGGTTTTACGGTACAGAGTCAATGTGGAGGCTATATACAGGGGGTACCGGTACAGAGTCAATGTGGAGGCTATATACAGGGTATTACGGTACCTAGTCAATGTGGAGGCTATATACAGGGTATTACGGTACCTAGTCAATGTGGAGGCTATATACAGGGTGTTACGGTACAGAGTCAATGTGGAGGCTATATACAGTGTATTACGGTACCTAGTCAATGTGGAGGCTATATACAGGGGGTACCGGTACAGAGTCAATGTGGAGACTATATACAGGGGGTACCGGTACAGAGTCAATGTGGAGGCTATATACAGGGGGTATTATGGTACAGAGTCAATGTGGAGGCTATATACAGGGGGTACCGGTACAGAGTCAATGTGGAGGCTATATACAGGGGGTATTACGGTACCTAGTCAATGTGGAGGCTATATACAGGGTATTACGGTACAGAGTCAATGTGGAGGCTATATACAGGGGTATTACGGTACCTAGTCAATGTGGAGGCTATATACAGGGTATTACGGTACCTAGTCAATGTGGAGGCTATATACAGGGTATTACGGTACAGAGTCAATGTGGAGGCTACATACAGGGTATTACGGTACAGAGTCAATGTGGAGGCTATATACAGGGGGTACCGGTACAGAGTCAATGTGGAGGCTATATACAGGGGGTACCGGTACAGAGTCAATGTGGAGGCTATATACAGGGTATTACGGTACAGAGTCAATGTGGAGGCTATATACAGGGGGAACCGGTACAGAGTCAATGTGGAGGCTATATACAGGGGGTACTGGTACAGAGTCAATGTGGAGGCTATATACAGGGGGTACCGGTACAGAGTCAATGTGGAGGCTATATACAGGGGTACCGGTACAGAGTCAATGTGGAGGCTATATACAGGGGGTACCGGTACAGAGTCAATGTGGACGCTATATACAGGGGGTACCGGTACAGAGTCAATGTGGAGGCTATATACAGGGGGTATTACGGTACCTAGTCAATGTGGAGGCTATATACAGGGGGTACCGGTACAGAGTCAATGTGGAGGCTATATACAGGGTGTTACGGTACAGAGTCAATGTGGAGGCTATATACAGGGGGTACCGGTACAGAGTCAATGTGGAGGCTATATACAGGGGTACCGGTACAGAGTCAATGTGGAGGCTATATACAGGGGTACCGGTACAGAGTCAATGTGGAGGCTATATACAGGGGGTATTACGGTACCTAGTCAATGTGGAGGCTATATACAGCGGGTACCGGTACAGAGTCAATGTGGAGGCTATATACAGGGTGTTACGGTACAGAGTCAATGTGGAGGCTATATACAGGGGGTACCGGTACAGAGTCAATGTGGAGACTATATACAGGGGGTACCGGTACAGAGTCAATGTGGAGGCTATATACAGGGGGCACCGGTACAGAGTCAATGTGGAGGCTATATACAGGGGGTACCGGTACAGAGTCAATATGGAGGCTATATACAGGGGGTACCGGTACAGAGTCAATGTGGAGGCTATATACAGGGGGTACCGGTACAGAGTCAATGTGGAGGCAATATACAGGGGGTACCGGTACAGAGTCAATGTGGAGGCTATATACAGGAGGTACCGGTACCTAGTCAATGTGCGGGGTACAGGTTAGTCGAGGTCATTTGTACACGTAGGTAGGAAAAAGAGACTATGCATAGATAATAAACAGCGAGTAGCAGCAGTGTAAAAACAAAGGGAGGGGGGCGTGGCAATGTAAATAATCCGGGTGGTCATTATAAAGATGAGATGTAGTGATGTGCTGTATAGCTGTGCTGTATAGCTGTGCTGTATAGATCTGCTGTATAGATCTGCTGTATAGATCTGCTGTATAGATCTGCTGTATTGTTTTATAGATGTGATGTATGATGTGATGTATAGATTGGTGGTATAGATTTATATATGTGATGTATAGATGTGATGTATAGATGTGATGAAAGATGTATATATGTGATGTATGGATTTGATGTATAGATGTGCTGTATAGATGTGCTGTATAGATGTGCTGTATAGATGTATAGATGTGTTGTATAGATGTGCTGTATAGATGTATAGATGTGATGTATAGATGTGATGTGTAGATGTGAAGTATACATTTGTAGATGTGATGTATAGATGTGATGTGCATATGTGCTGTATAGATTTGATATATACATATATAGACGTGATGTATAGATGTGATGTATAGATATATTGATGTATAGACGTGATGTATAGATGTAGACGAGATGTATAGATGTGATGTATAGATGTGCTGTACAGATGTATAGATGTGCTGTATAGATGTATAGATGTGATGTATAGATGTGATGTGTAGATGTGCTGTATAGATGTGCTGTATAGATGTGCTGTATAGATGTATAGATGTGTTGTATAGATGTGCTGTATAGATGTATAGATGTGCTGTATAGATGTATAGATGTGATGTATAGATGTGATGTGTAGATTTGTAGATGTGATGTATAGATGTGATGTGCATATGTGCTGTATAGATTTGATATATACATGTATAGAAGTGATGTATAGATGTGATGTATAGATATATTGATGTATAGACGTGATGTATAGATGTAGACGAGATGTATAGATGTGATGTATAGATGTGCTGTATAGATGTATAGATGTGCTGTATAGATGTATAGATGTGATGTAAAGATGTGATGTGTAGATGTGCTGTATAGATGTGCTGTATAGATGTGCTGTATAGATGTATAGATGTGTTGTATAGATGTGCTGTATAGATGTATAGATGTGCTGTATAGATGTATAGATGTGATGTATAGATGTGATGTGTAGATTTGTAGATGTGATGTATAGATGTGATGTGCATATGTGCTGTATAGATTTGATATATACATGTATAGACGTGATGTATAGATGTGATGTATAGATGTATAGATGTAGATTTGTGATGTATAGATGTGATGTATAGATGTGATGTATAGATGTAAAGATGTAGATTTGTGATGTATAGATGTGATGTATAGATGTGATGTATAGATGTGGTGTATAGATGTGATGTATAGATGTGATGTATAGATGTAGATGTATAGATGTAGATTTGTGATGTATAGACATATAGATGTGATATATAGATGTGATGTATAGATGTGATGTATAGATGTGGTGTATAGATGTGATGTATAGATGCGGTGTATAGATGTGGTGTATAGATATATAGATGTATAGACATGATGTATACATGTATAGATGTGATGTATACATGTATAGATGTAGATGTATATATGTGATGTATTGACATATAGATGTGATGTATAGATGTATAAATGTGCTGTATAGATGTGATGTATAGACGTGATGTATAGATGTGATGTATACATGTATAGATGTGATGTATAGATGTAGATGTATATATGTGATGTATAGACATATATATGTGATGTATAGATGTACAAATGTGCTATATAGATGTGATGTATAGACGTGATGTATAGATGTGATGTATAGACATAGATGTGATATATAGATGTGATGTATAGATGTGATGTATAGACATAGATGTGATGTATAGACGTGATGTACAGACGTGATGTATAGATGTAGATGTATAGTTGTGATGTATAGATGTGATGTATAGACGTGATGTACAGACGTGATGTATAGATGTGATGTATAGACATAGATGTGATGTATAGAGGTGATGTATAGATGTGATGTATAGACGTGATGTACAGACGTGATGTATAGATGTGATGCAATTATGTGATGTATTGATATATAGATGTGATGTACAGATGTGATGTATAGATGTAGATGTATAGTTATGATGTATAGATGTGATGTATAGACGTGATGTATAGATGTAGATGTATAGTTGTGATGTATAGATGTGACGTATAGATGTGACATATAGATGTGATGTATAGATGTAGATGTATAGTTGTGATGTATAGATGTGATGTATAGTTGTGATGTATAGATGTGATGTATAGATGTAGATGTATAGTTGTAGATGTATAGTTGTGATGTATAGATGTGATGTATAGATGTCTAGATGTGATGTATAGACGTGATGTATAGACGTGATGTATAGTTGTGATGTATAGATGTGATGTATAGATGTGATGTATAGATGTAGATGTATAGTTGTGATGTATAGATGTGATGTATAGATGTCTAGATGTGATGTATAGATGTGATGTATAGATGTCTAGATGTGATGTATAGACGTAATGTATAGACGAGTTGAATAGATTTGATGTATAGATGTGATGTATAGATGCGATATATAGATGTATAGATGTGATGTATAGATGTAGATGTATATATGTGATGTATAGACATATAGATGTGATGTATAGATGTATAAATGTGCTGTATAGATGTGATGTATAGACGTGATGTATAGATGTGATGTATACATGTATAGATGTGATGTATAGATGTAGATGTATATATGTGATGTATAGACATATAGATGTGATGTTTGTAAATCGCTCTGGATAAGAGCGTCTGCCTAATGTAAATGTATAGTTGTGATGTATAAATGTATAGATGTGCTGTATAGATGTCTAGATGTGATGTATAGATGTGATGTATCGATGTGATGTATAGACGTGATGTATAGACGTGATGTATAGATGTGATATATATATGTGATGTATAGACGTGATGTATAGATGTGATGTGATGTATAGATGTGATGTATAGATGTGATGTATAGACATATAGATGTGATGTATAGATGTGATGTATAGATGTGATGTATAGACGTGATGTATAGACGTGATGTATAGATGTATATATGTGATGTATAGATGTGATGTATAGATGTATAGATGTGATGTGTAGATGTATATATGTGATGTATAGATGTGATGTATAGATGTGATGTATAGATGTGATGTATAGATGTATAGATGTGATCTATAGATGTATAGATGTTCTGTATAGACGGGATGTATAGACGTTCTGTATAGATGGGATGTATAGATGGGATGTATAGACGTTCTGTATAGATGGGATGTATAGACGTGATGTATAGATGTATAGATGTTCTGTATAGATGGGATGTATAGACGTGATGTATTGATATATAGATGTGATCTATAGATATATAGATGTGATATATAGATGGGATGTATTGACGTGATGTATAGACGTGATGTATAGATGTTCTGTATGTATGTTCTGTATAGTCCAGTATAGTTTATCTGATGTTATTATTTATGAAGATCACCTCATCCACACTCTCTCTCTCCTTCCCCCATCCACCCTGGTCTCCTTCAGGTCCTCTCCCAGCTTTCCCCTCAGACCGTAGCAGAGATGGACTCACTCTTGGGAAACCAACCCCGACCCAAGAAGGAGGCTCTCGCGTGAAGAGAGATGGAGAGAAGGAGGCTCTCGCGTGAAGAGAGATGGAGAGAAGGAGGCTCTCGCGTGAAGAGAGATGGAGAGAAGGAGGCTCTCGCGTGAAGAGAGATGGAGAGAAGGAGGCTCTCGCGTGAAGAGAGATGGAGAGAAAGCGAGGGAATGAGAGAGATGGAGAGAGCTCATGAAGAGAGATGGAGAGAGGAGGATCTCGGAAGATGAGATTGGAGAGAAGGAGGGTGAAGCTAGATAAGGAGAGAAGGAGGCTCTCGCTCTTTTCGTCAAGGAATGTTTCTATCCACAAGCCCCATCCCCCAGAGTCAATGCAGAGAAGGAGGCTCGCCGCCTTCAGTTGGAAGAGCTTAGATGGAGAGAAGGAGGCTCTGCACGAAGAGAGATGATGAGAGAAGGAGGCACCTCTTTTGGTGAAGAGTTCTACCCTGGGTAAAGAAATGCACAGCGCATTCGGAAAGTATTCAGACCCCTTGACTTTTTTTCCACATTTTGTTACATTACAGCGTTATTCTAAAAATGGATTAAGTTCATGTTTTCCTAATCAACTTACCCCATAATGACATCACAATACCCCATAATGACATCACAATACCCCATAATGACATCACAATACCCCATAATGACATCACAATACCACATAATGACAAAGCAAAAACAGGTTTCTGCACATATACCATTAAAAGTTACAATTATACTCTTTATCTGCACATGTACCCTTAAAAGTTACATTATACTCTTTATCTGCAGATGTACCCTTAAAAGTTACCATTGTACTCTATATCTGCACTTGTACCCGAAAATGTACCATTATACTCTATCAGCACATGTACTCTAAAAGTTACAATTATACTCTTTATCTGCACATGTACCCTTAAGTTACCATTATACACTTTATCTGCACTTCTACCTGTAAAAGTTACCATTATACTCTTTATCTGCACTTGTACCCTAAAATGTACAATTATACTATTTTTCTGCACTTGTACCCTTAAAAGTTACCATTATACTCTATATCTACACATGTACCCTTAAAGGTACAATTATACTCTTTATCTGCACTTGTAGCCTAAAAAGGTACCATTATGCTCTTTATCTGCACATGTACCTGGAAATGTACCATTATACGCTTGATCTGCACTTGTACCCTAAAGGTAACATTATACTCTTTATCTGCACTTGTACCCTAAAAGGTACCATTATACCCTTTATCTGCACTTGTACCCTAAAAGGTACCATTATACTCTTTATCTGCACATGTACCTCATAATGTACCATTATAAACTTTATCAGCACATGTACCCTAAAAGATACAATTATGCTAAAAGGTAACAAAATGGGAGATCATTATGTGTACCTCTATTCTGATATTTTTTTTTACCCCAGGGAACAATACCGTTCACTTATTTCTAAGTGTGTATTTTTCTACTGCTCACTACCTTTAAGACACTGTGTTCACCCCTTTAAGACACACTGTGCTCATCCCTTTAAGACACACTGTGCTCATCCCTTTAAGACACACTGTGCTCATCCCTTTAAGACACACTGTGCTCATCCCTTTAAGACACACTGTGCTCATCCCTTTAAGACACACTGTGCTCATCCCTTTAAGACACACTGTTCTCATCCCTTTAAGACACACTGTGCTCATCCCTTTAAGACACACTGTGTTCATCTGTCCATTTAAGAACTCCACTCCTCAGCCTACAATACTATCCTAGCATGGTTAGGCTCCACATGGACCACTACACTTCTCAGAGCACTGGAAAACATGTTCAGAGCGGCAGGGTGAACACTGAGACAAAAGGACCAGACACAACACAGGAAGCAGCAGCGGTCTTCCACAACGAATATCCCCAGACCTCCCCTCCAAGACCCTCCACCCCCCCCAAAGGCAACCAGACTGTGGCCAAGGCTCTTTTTAAGTACTTATGGTCTGTTCAGGGGGAGAGAAGAAGAAAGGACAGAAGAGGACAAGACTACCTCTGTGTGTAGACAGAGTCCATCTATGGAGGGGAGCTATACAAATACCAATGTCAAATTTGTACCTCGAACCCTGACATTACATATCTATAACTCGAACCCTACATATCTATATCTCTATAACTCTAACCCTACATATCTATAACTCGAACCCTACATATCGATATCTCTATAACTCTAACCCTACATATCTATAACTCGAACCATACATATCTATATCTCTATAACTCTAACCCTACATATCTATAACTCGAACCCTACATATCTATATCTCTAACCCTACATATCTATAACTCGAACCCTACATATCTATATCTCTATACTCTCTATAACTCTAGCCCTGCATATCTATAACTCTAACCCTACATATCTATATCTCTAACCCTACATATCTATGTCTCTATACTCTCTATAACTCTATCCCTACATATCTATATCTCTATAACTCTAACCCTACATATCTATAACTCTAACCCTACATATCTATAACTCTATCCCTACATATCTATATCTCTATAACTCTAACCCTACATATCTATAACTCTAACCCTACATATCTATAACTCTATCCCTACATATCTATATCTCTATAACTCTAACCCTACATATCTATAACCTTAACCCTACATATCTATAACTCTAACCCTACATATCTATATCTCTATACTCTCTATAACTCTAACCCTACATATCTATATCTCTATACTCTCTATAACTCTAACCCTACATATCTATAACTCTAACCCTACATATCTATAACTCTAACCCTACATATCTATATCTCTATACTCTCTATAACTCTAACCCTACATATCTATAACTAACCCTACATATATATAACTCTATACTCTCTTTAACTCTAACCCTACATATCTATAACTCTACACTCTCTATAACTCTAACCCTACATATCTATAACTCTATACTATATATAACTCTAACTCTACATATCTACAACTCTAACACTATATATCTATAATGCTAACCCTACATATCTATAACTCTAACCTCTCTATAACTCTAACCTCTCTATAACTCTATCCCTACATATCTATAACTCTATACTCTCTATAACTCTAACCCTACATATCTATAACTCTAACTCTACATATCTATAACTCTATACTCTCTTTAACTCTAACCCTACATATCTATAACTCTACACTCTCTATAACTCTAACCCTACATATCTAAAACTCTAACTCTACATATTTATAACTCTATACTCTCTTTAACTCTAATCCTACATATCTATAACTCTAACTCTACATATCTATAACTCTAACCTCTCTATAACTCTATCCCTACATATCTATAACTCTAACTCTACATATCTATAACTCTAACTCTACATATTTATAACTCTATACTCTCTATAACTCCAACTCTACATATCTATAACTCTATACTCTCTATAACTCTATGCTCTCGATAACTCTATACACTATAATGCTAACCGTACATATCTATAACTATATACTCTCTATAACTCTAACCCTACATATCTATAACTCTAACCTCTCTATAACTCTATGCTCTCGATAACTCTATACACTATAATGCTAACTCTACATATCTATAACTCTAACCCTACATATCTATATACTCTCCATATCTATAACTCTAACCTCTCTATAACTCTAACCCTACATATCTATAACTCTAACCCTACATATTTATAACTCTAACTCTCCATATCTTTAACTCTAACCTCTCTATAACTCTAACCCTACAGATCTATAACTCTAACCCTATATATCTATAACTCTAACCTCTCTATAACTCTAACCTCTCTATAACTCTAACTCTACATATCAATAACTATATACTCTACATATCTATACCTCTATACTCTCTATAACTCTATACTCTCTATAACTCTAACCCTACATATCTATAACTCCACTAACTCTACATATCTATAACTCTAGCACTCTCTATAACTCTAACTCTACATATCTATACCTCTAACTCTCTATAACTCTATACTCTCTATAACTCTAACTCTACATATCTATAACTCTATACTCTCTATAACTCTAACCCTACATATCTAACTCTAACCTACATATCTATAACTCTATACTCTCTATAACTCTAACCCTACTATCTATAACTCTAACCCTACATATCTATAACTCTACTCTCTACATTATAACTCTATACTCTACATTCTATACCACTCTAACTCTACATACTCTCTATAACTCTACACTCTACATATCTATAACTCCATACTCTCTATAATGCTAACTCTACATATCTATAACTCTATACTCTCTATAACTCTACTCTCTACATATCTATAACTCTATATTCCCTACATATCTATAACTCTATACTCTCTATAACTCTAACTCTACATATCTATAACTCTAACCTCTCTATAACTCTATACTCTACATATCTATACACTCTAACCCTACATATCTATAACTCTAACCCTACATATCTATAACTCTATACTCTCTATAACTCTATACTCTCTATAACTCTAACCCTACATATCTATAACTCTAACTCTACATATCTATAACTCTAACCTCTATAACTCTAACTCTACATATCTATAACTCTATATTCCACATATCTATAACTCTATACTCTCTATAATTCTATACTCTACATATCTATAACTCTAACTCTACATACCTATAACTCTAACTCTACATACCTATAACTCTATATTCTACATATCTACAACTCTACTCTCTATAACTCTAACCTCTCTATAACTCTATACTCTACATATCTATAACTCTAACCCTACATATATATAACTCTATACTCTACATATCTATAACTCTATACTGTCTATAACTCTATACTCTACATATCTATAACTCTAACTCTACATATCTATAACTCTATACTCTACATATCTATAACTCTAACCCTACATTTCTATAACTCTACACTCTCTATAACTCTAACCTACATATCTAAAACTCTAACTCCACATATTTATAACTCTATACTCTCTTTAACTCTAATCCTACATATCTATAACTCTAACTCTACATATCTATAACTCTAACCTCTCTATAACTCTATCCCTACATATCTATAACTCTAACTCTACATATCTATAACTCTAACTCTACATATTTATAACTCTATACTCTCTATAACTCCAACTCTACATATCTATAACTCTATACTCTCTATAACTCTACGCTTCGATAACTCTATACACTATAATGCTAACCCTACATATCTATAACTATATACTCTCTATAACTCTAACCCTACATATCTATAACTCTAACCTCTCTATAACTCTAACCCTACATATCTATAACTCTAACCTCTCTATAACTCCTCTCGATAACTCTATACACTATAACTACCTACTATAACTCTAACCACATCTATACTAACCCTACATATCTATACTACTCTCCATATCTATAACTCTAACCTCTCTATAACTCTAACCCTACATATCTATAACTCTAACCCTACATATTTATAACTCTAACTCTCCATATCTTTAACTCTAACCTCTCTATAACTCTAATCCTACAGATCTATAACTCTAACCCTATATATCTATAACTCTAACCTCTCTATAACTCTAACCTCTCTATAACTCTAACTCTACATATCAATAACTATATACTCTACATATCTATACCTCTATACTCTCTATAACTCTATACTCTCTATAACTCTAACTCTACATATCTATAACTCTAACCCTACATATCTATAACTCTAACCTCTCTATAACTCTAACTCTACATATCTATAACTCTATACTCTCTATAACTCTATACTCTCTATAACTCTATACTCTACATATCTATAACTCTATACTCTACATATCTATAACTCTATACTCTCTATAACTCTATACTCTACACTATCTATAACTCTACACTCTGCATATCTATAACTCTTCTATATCTCTAAATATCTATAACTCTATACTCTCTATAACTCTAACTCTACATCTCTATAACTCTATATTCTACATATCTATAACTCTATACTCTCTATAACTCTAACTCTACATATCTATAACTTCTATACTCTACATATCTATAACTCTAACCCTACATATCTATAACTCTAACCCTACATATCTATAACTCTATACTCTCTATAACTCTATACTCTCTATAACTCTAACTCTACATATCTATAACTCTACACTCTACATATGTATAACTTTATACTCTACATATCTATACCTCTATACTCTCTATAACTCTATAACTCTATACTGTCTATAACTCTAACTCTGCATATCTATAACTCCATACTCTCTATAATGCTATCTCTAAATATCTATAACTCTATACTCTCTATAACTCTAACTCTACATATCTATAACTCTATATTCTACATATCTATAACTCTATACTCTCTATAACTCTAACTCTACATATCTATAACTCTAACCTCTCTATAACTCTATACTCTACATATCTATAACTCTAACCCTACATATCTATAACTCTAACCCTACATATCTATAACTCTATACACTCTATAACTCTATACTCTCTATAACTCTATACTCTCTATAACTCTAACTCTACATATCTATAACTCTATACTCTCTATAACTCTAACTCTACATATCTATAACTCTATATTCTACATATCTATAACTCTATACTCTCTATAATTCTATACTCTACATATCTATAACTCTAACTCTACATACCTATAACTCTATATTCTACATATCTACAACTCTACTCTCTATAACTCTAACCTCTCTATAACTCTATACTCTACATATCTATAACTCTAACCCTACATATCTATAACTCTATACTCTACATATCTATAACTCTATACTGTCTATAACTCTATACTCTACATATCTATAACTCTAACTCTACATATCTATAACTCTATACTCTACATATCTATAACACTAACACTACATATCTATAACTCTAACTCTACATATCTATAACTCTAACCTCTCTATAACTCCAACTCTACATATCTATAACTCTTACATATCTATAACTCTAACCTCTCTATAACTCCAAATCTACATATCTATAACCCTATACTCTCTACAACTCTAACTCTACATATCTATAACTCTATACTCTCTTTAACTCTATACTCTACATATCTATAACTCTATACTCTCTATAACTCTTACTCTACATATCTATAACTCTATACTCTCTTTAACTCTAACTCTACATATCTATAACTCTAACTCTACATATCTATAAATCTATACTGTCTATAACTCTAACTCTACATATCTATAACTCTATACTCTCTATAACTCTATACTCTACATATCTATAACTCTATACTCTCTATAACTCTTACTCTACATATCTATAACTCTATACTCTACATATCTATAACTATATACTGTCTATAACTCTATACTCTCTATAACTCTAACCTTACATATCTATAACTCTAACCCTACATATCTATAACTCTAACCTCTCTATAACTTGACCCTTACATATCTATAACTCTAACCCTACATATCTATAACTCTAACCTCTCTATAACTCTATCCCTACATATCTATAACTCTAACTCTAAATATCTACAACTCTAACTCTACATATCTATAACTCCAGCCCTACATATCTATAACTCTATCCTCTCTATAACTCCAACTCTACATATCTATAACTCTATACTCTCTATAACTCTAACCCTACATATCTATAAATCTATACCCTCTGTAACTCTTACTCTACATATCTATAACTCTATACTCTACATATCTATAACTATATACTGTCTATAACTCTATACTCTCTATAACTCTAACCCTACATATCTATAACTCTATCCTCTCTGAACTGGTGTGTAGGGTTAGAGTATAGATTTATAGATAGTTTGGTTCATCAGGCTGACCCCCAGTCTTCATGGAGGAGATTACTGAGTAGTTTGGTTCATCAGGCTGACCTCCAGTCTTCATGGAGGAGATTACTGAGTAGTTTGGTCCATCAGGCTGACCCCCAGTCTTCATGGAGGAGATTACTGAGTAGTTTGGTTCATCAGGCTGACCTCCAGTCTTCATGGAGGAGATTACTGAGTAGTTTGGTTCATCAGGCTGACCTCTAGTCTTCATGGAGGAGATTACTGAGTAGTTTGGTTCATCAGGCTGACCCCCAGTCTTCATGGAGGAGATTACTGAGTAGTTTGGTTCATCAGGCTGACCTCCAGTCTTCATGGAGGAGAATTACTGAGTAGTTTGGTTCATCAGGCTGACCCCCAGTCTTCATGGAGGAGATTACTGAGTAGTTTGGTTCATCAGGCTGACCTCCAGTCTTTAAGCGGGGATGATGAGGTTTGGTTGGTTCATCAAGCTGACCTCTAGTCATGGAGGAGATTACTGGCGATAGTTTGGTTCATCAGGCTGACCCCCAGTCTTCATGGAGGGAGATTGCTGAGTAGTTTTGGTTCATCAGGCTAACCTCCAGTCTTCGGAGGGGGAGATTGCTGAGTAGTTTGGTTCATCAGGCTAACCCCCAGTCTTCATGGAGGAGATTGCTGAGTGATTTGGTTCATCAGGCTGACCTCAGTCTTTGCTTGGGGTTATTGAGGATGATGGGGTTTTTTGGCAATGTAATATAATAATTTCCAGAGTATGGTACCTCTGTATCTGATAGAGAATTACTATGTGAGGTCAACCGTGGGTAGTGAAGGTTAAATCACTCTTGTGTTTTGAAGGGTTTAGAATTGACCTGGAAGAATCCATTGAAGGGTTTAGTTAAACTGGGACCTGGAAGAATCCATTGAAGGGTTTAGGAATTAAACTGGGACCTGGGAAGAATCCACTGAAGGGTTTAGATAAACTGGGACCTGGAAGAATCCATTGAAGGGTTTAGGTTAACTGGGACCTGGAAGAATCCATTGAAGGGTTTAGGTTAAACTGTCTCGGGAGGTATAGAGTATTTGTAGATAAAAGTGCATAATTGGTGCACATTAATGTCGTAAATAGACAAGATATTGAGCTATAATATAAAGTTAGGAAGCAAGCCTGATGAACCAAACCACTCATCTGTCTGATGACACCAACAGATTTCATCACTTTGCTGCAGACAAATTTAATGTGATCTTTCCAGGATAACTTTTCATCACTTTACGCAGACTGAATGTGATCTTTCCAGGATAACTGTTCATCACTTTTCTGCAGACTGAAAGTGATCTTTCCAGGATAACTGTTCATCAATTAGAACTCCGGGGAATCTAGTGGATGCGATTTGTTCCATTTATTTCAAACCAATTAAGATTCAGGTTATTTTCTTATTCTTACTAGTGAATATAATAAAGTTGGATTTTGTACATTTATAGATCATTTGTTTCTCTGTAACCATTCAGAAAATGTGGCCATACCTGAGTTGGTTTCATTAATTTGTGAATCAAGATTCTTGTGTGATAAAATCTAATTGCTATCATCAGCAAAGAAAGGGAAGTGCAGTCGAACACCCAGCAGGTTATTGATATAGATTAGTATGGTAGTAGACCCAGCAGGTTATTGATATAGATTAGTATGGTAGTAGACCCAGCAGGTTATTGATATAGATTAGTATGGTAGTAGACCCAGCAGGTTATTGATATAGATTAGTATGGTAGTAGACCCAGCAGGTTATTGATATAGATTAGTATGGTAGTAGACCCAGCAGTAAGGTTATTGATATAGATTAGTATGGTAGTAGACCCAGCAGGTTATTGATATAGATTAGTATGGTAGTAGACCCAGCAGGTTATTGATATAGATTAGTATGGTAGTAGACCCAGCAGGTTATTGATATAGATTAGTATGGTAGTAGACCCAGCAGGTTATTGATATAGATTAGTATGGTAGTAGACCCAGCAGGTTATTGATATAGATTAGTATGGTAGTAGACCCAGCAGGTTATTGATATAGATTAGTATGGTAGTAGACCCAGCAGGTTATTGATATAGATTAGTATGGTAGTAGACCCAGCAGTGGTTATTGATATAGATTAGTATGGTAGTAGACCCAGCAGGTTATTGATATAGATTAGTATGGTAGTAGACCCAGCAGGTTATTGATATAGATTAGTATGGTAGTAGACCCAGCAGGTTATTGATATAGATTAGTATGGTAGTAGACCCAGCAGTAAGGTTATTGATATAGATTAGTATGGTAGTAGACCCAGCAGGTTATTGATATAGATTAGTATGGTAGTAGACCCAGCAGGTTATTGATATAGATTAGTATGGTAGTAGACCCAGCAGGTTATTGATATAGATTAGTATGGTAGTAGACCCAGCAGGTTATTGATATAGATTAGTATGGTAGTAGACCCAGCAGGTTATTGATATAGATTAGTATGGTAGTAGACCCAGCAGGTTATTGATATAGATTAGTATGGTAGTAGACCCAGCAGGTTATTGATATAGATTAGTATGGTAGTAGACCCAGCAGGTTATTGATATAGATTAGTATGGTAGTAGACCCAGCAGGTTATTGATATAGATTAGTATGGTAGTAGACCCAGCAGGTTATTGATATAGATTAGTATGGTAGTAGACCCAGCAGGTTATTGATATAGATTAGTATGGTAGTAGACCCAGCAGGTTATTGATATAGATTAGTATGGTAGTAGACCCAGCAGGTTATTGATATAGATTAGTATGGTAGTAGACCCAGCAGGTTATTGATATAGATTAGTATGGTAGTAGACCCAGCAGGTTATTGATATAGATTAGTATGGTAGTAGACCCAGCAGGTTATTGATATAGATTAGTATGGTAGTAGACCCAGCAGGTTATTGATATAGATTAGTATGGTAGTAGACCCAGCAGGTTATTGATATAGATTAGTATGGTAGTAGACCCAGCAGGTTATTGATATAGATTAGTATGGTAGTAGACCCAGCAGGTTATTGATATAGATTAGTATGGTAGTAGACCCAGCAGGTTATTGATATAGATTAGTATGGTAGTAGACCCAGCAGGTTATTGATATAGATTAGTATGGTAGTAGACCCAGCAGGTTATTGATATAGATTAGTATGGTAGTAGACCCAGCAGGTTATTGATATAGATTAGTATGGTAGTAGACCCAGCAGAGGTTATTGATATAGATTAGTTTGGTAGTAGACCCAGCAGGTTATTGATATAGATTAGTATGGTAGTAGACCCAGCAGGTTATTGATATAGATTAGTATGGTAGTAGACCCAGCAGGTTATTGATATAGATTAGTATGGTAGTAGACCCAGCAGGTTATTGATATAGATTAGTATGGTAGTAGACCCAGCAGGTTATTGATATAGATTAGTATGGTAGTAGACCCAGCAGTCAGGTTATTGATATAGATTAGTATGGTAGTAGACCCAGCAGGTTATTGATATAGATTAGTATGGTAGTAGACCCAGCAGGTTATTGATATAGATTAGTATGGTAGTAGACCCAGCAGGTTATTGATATAGATTAGTATGGTAGTAGACCCAGCAAGTTATTGATATAGATTAGTATGGTAGTAGACCCAGCAGGTTATTGATATATATTAGTATGGTAGTAGACCCAGCAGTAAGGTTATTGATATAGATTAGTATGGTAGTAGACCCAGCAGTAAGGTTATTGATATAGATTAGTATGGTAGTAGACCCAGCAGTCAGGTTATTGATATAGATTAGTGTGGTAGTAGACCCAGCAGGTTATTGATATAGATTAGTATGGTAGTAGACCCAGCAGGTTATTGATATAGATTAGTATGGTAGTAGACCCAGCAGGTTATTGATATAGATTAGTATGGTAGTAGACCCAGCAGGTTATTGATATAGATTAGTATGGTAGTAGACCCAGCAGGTTATTGATATAGATTAGTATGGTAGTAGACCCAGCAGGTTATTGATATAGATTAGTATGGTAGTAGACCCAGCAGGTTATTGATATAGATTAGTATGGTAGTAGACCCAGCAGGTTATTGATATAGATTAGTATGGTAGTAGACCCAGCAGGTTATTGATATAGATTAGTATGGTAGTAGACCCAGCAAGTTATTGATATAGATTAGTATGGTAGTAGACCCAAACAGGTTATTGATATAGAAAAGCCATTTGTATAAACAAATTCTTCTCCGTCATAAACATAACCTTAACCAATGATGTGTTTAATCATGAAAAACGTACTAATGCAATTTGGAAAGCCTTATTTCATGACCAACCGTGTCCAAGGCTTCGGATAAATCTAAAGAGATGCCAAGAGCGTATTCATTGTTGTTCAGGGCTGTAAAGATTTCATCCACAAGTAGTTTTTACCAAAACCATATTGGTGCTCATATAGAATACAGTGTTGATTTAAATGTTTTAACATTCTCTTATACACCAACTTTTAGAAAAAACATGGTAGTAGAGATATTGGGCTTGGATCCCCAGATTTATAGAGGGGGATAACTTTGGACATTTTCAAATCTTTAGGAACAATACCAGTTTGATTTGGTGAAGATATTCATTAGAAGATCAATGATCGAGGAAGACACTGATTTCACCAGAGAGGCACCAATCTCATCATGACCTGCTGGTGATATCTTTAAGTTACCAATTACCTCCATCACCTCCATTACACTGAAGCAGAGAAGGGACATGTCCCCTTAATGTAATACAAGGGATTTCCATCAGTTTTCTCTCATTTCTTTGACAGAGAGGAACTCACATTTACAAAAAAGGGTATTAAATTGACATGAAATACCATCACGATCACTATAGGTCTCATCTTCCAACAGTACATTGAGATGGGATAGTTGTAGATGGCTTTTTCTTAGTCAACAGTTGATTTTCAAAGTTGACTTTATATTATGTAATGGATTCTTGTAATTTGTTTGTAAAATATATTTTTGTGGATTGTTCTTATACTTTTGGTAATTTGCAGAGTTCAAAGGGAGAGGGATTTGTGAGAAACTTTCTATACAACTTGTTTTTTTTAAAGTGATGTTTCCAGAACCCTTCTGCTTGATCTATTACATGGGTTAACTAAAGGAAAGCAGTGGTGAAATACAGCGTTTAAAGATGTGAGTAAAGTCTGGAAAGCAGGACTCCACATCGGCCGGATTATAAACATTTCACCATGAAATGCCAATCGACATCTTAAAGCGCTCACAATTACTTTAGTTAAATATTCTACATTTAATGCTACTAATCCTTCCCTTCTGTTCATTTCCAGCTGCCAAAGAGAAGTGGGAAATTGGAAAGAGAACACTGTATTAGCCACATTATTAATATAATTAGTAAAAATATGACCAACAAGGGTGGCAGGTGAACTGGTCAGTCTAGTGGGATTATAGGTCCAGGGATACAGACAGACGGAGGATAATGTATTTAAAACATCAGGTGAACTGGTCAGTCTAGTGGGATTATAGGTCCAGGGATACAGACAGGCGGAGGATAATGTATTTAAAACATCAGGTGAACTGGTCTAGTGGGATTATAGGTCCAGGGATACAGACTGACGGAGGATAAAGTATTTAAAACATCAGGTGAACTGGTCAGTCTAGTGGGATTATAGGTCCAGGGATACAGACAGACGGAGGATAAAGTATTTAAAACATCAGGTGAACTGGTCTCTAGTGGGATTATAGGTCCAGGGATACAGACAGACGGAGGATAAAGTATTTAAACATCAGGTGAACTGGTCAGTCTAGTGGGATTATAGGTGGTTTCCAGGGATACAGACTGACGGAGGATAAAGTATTTAAAACATCAGGTGAACTGGTCAGTCTAGGTGGGATTATAGGTGGCCAGGGATACAGACAGACGGAGGATAAAGTATTTAAAACATCAGGTGAACTGGTCAGTCTAGTGGGATTATAGGTCCAGGGATACAGACAGACGGAGGATAAAGTATTTAAAACATCAGGTGAACTGGTCAGTCTAGTGGGATTATAGGTCCAGGGATACAGACAGACGGAGGATAAAGTATTTAAAACATCAGGTGAACTGGTCAGTCTAGTGGGATTATAGGTGGGATTATAGGTCCAGGGATACAGACAGACGGAGGATAAAGTATTTAAAACATCAGGTGAACTGGTCTAGTGGGATTATAGGTCCAGGGATACAGACTGACGGAGGATAAAGTATTTAAAACATCAGGTGAACTGGTCAGTCTAGTGGGATTATAGGTGGGATTATAGGTCCAGGGATACAGACTGACGGAGGATAAAGTATTTAAAACATCAGGTGAACTGGTCAGTCTAGTGGGATTATAGGTGGGATTATAGGTCCAGGGATACAGACTGACGGAGGATAAAGTATTTAAAACATCAAGATGTCAGTGAGATGTTCTCACCTTCAAATACATTTATACTGTAATCACCGAATATTAAACACATTTTATATTCATTATTAATCAAATCCAAGGTTAATGCAAGGATATCAATGAAAATACCCATGTCAGAATCAGGTGACCGATAGATGCATCCAATTACCACCTTTTTTTTTTTACCACCAAGAAATGAACAGGAGGGAATTTCTATGAAGAGATTCAACATCAAAGTTATCAAACGTAAGTGCGAGGTCCTCTCTTACAAAGAAATGAAAACATTTATGAACAACAATGGACCCTCCTCCTCCTCCCACTCTCGGTGTTCTCCAATGGCGAGCAGCATTATAAGGAGACATGTTAATTACCTCCTCCCACTCTCGGTGTTCTCCAGTGGTCAGCAGCATTATAACGAGACATGTTAATTACCTCCTCCCACTCTCGGTGTTCTCCAATGGTGAGCAGCATTATAACGAGACATGTTAATTACCTCCTCCCACTCTCGGTGTTCTCCAATGGTGAGCAGCATTATAACGAGACATGTTAATTACCTCCTCCCACTCTCGGTGTTCTCCAATGGTGAGCAGCATTATAACGAGACATGTTAATTACCTCCTCCCACTCTCGGTGTTCTCCAATGGTGAGCAGCATTATAACGAGACATGTTAATTACCTCCTCCCACTCTCGGTATTCTCCAATGGTGAGCAGCATTATAAGGAGACATGTTAATTACCTCCTCCCACTCTCGGTGTTCTCCAATGGTGAGCAGCATTATAACGAGACATGTTAATTACCTCCTCCCACTCTCGGTGTTCTCCAATGGTGAGCAGCATTATAACGAGACATGTTAATTACCTCCTCCCACTCTCGGTGTTCTCCAATGGTGAGCAGCATTATAACGAGACATGTTAATTACCTCCTCCCACTCTCGGTGTTCTCCAATGGTGAGCAGCATTATAACGAGACATGTTAATTACCTCCTCCCACTCTCGGTGTTCTCCAATGGTGAGCAGCATTATAACGAGACATGTTAATTACCTCCTCCCACTCTCGGTGTTCTCCAATGGTGAGCAGCATTATAACGAGACATGTTAATTACCTCCTCCCACTCTCGGTGTTCTCCAATGGTGAGCAGCATTATAAGGAGACATGTTAATTACCTCCTCCCACTCTCGGTGTTCTCCAATGGTGAGCAGCATTATAACGAGACATGTTAATTACCTCCTCCCACTCTCGGTGTTCTCCAATGGTGAGCAGCATTATAACGAGACATGTTAATTACCTCCTCCCACTCTCGGTGTTCTCCAATGGTGAGCAGCATTATAAGGAGACATGTTAATTACCTCCTCCCACTCTCGGTGTTCTCCAATGGTGAGCAGCATTATAACGAGACATGTTAATTACCTCCTCCCACTCTCGGTGTTCTCCAATGGTGAGCAGCATTATAAGGAGACATGTTAATTACCTCCTCCCACTCTCGGTGTTCTCCAATGGTGAGCAGCATTATAACGAGACATGTTAATTACCTCCTCCCACTCTCGGTGTTCTCCAATGGTGAGCAGCATTATAAGGAGACATGTTAATTACCTCCTCCCACTCTCGGTGTTCTCCAATGGTGAGCAGCATTATAAGGAGACATGTTAATTACCTCCTCCCACTCTCGGTGTTCTCCAATGGTGAGCAGCATTATAACGAGACATGTTAATTACCTCCTCCCACTCTCGGTGTTCTCCAATGGTGAGCAGCATTATAAGGAGACATGTTAATTACCTCCTCCCACTCTCGGTGTTCTCCAATGGTGAGCAGCATTATAAGGAGACATGTTACTTACCTCCTCCCACTCTCGGTGTTCTCCAGTGGTGAGCAGCATTATAACGAGACATGTTAATTACCTCCTCCCACTCTCGGTGTTCTCCAATGGTGAGCAGCATTATAAGGAGACATGTTAATTACCTCCTCCCACTCTCGGTGTTGTCCAATGGTGAGCAGCATTATAACGAGACATGTTACTTACCTCCTCCCACTCTCGGTGTTCTCCAATGGTGAGCAGCATTATAAGGAGACATGTTAATTACCTCCTCCCACTCTCGGTGTTCTCCAGTGGTGAGCAGCATTATAACGAGACATGTTAATTACCTCCTCCCACTCTCGGTGTTCTCCAATGGTGAGCAGCATTATAACGAGACATGTTAATTACCTCCTCCCACTCTCGGTGTTCTCCAATGGTGAGCAGCATTATAACGAGACATGTTAATTACCTCCTCCCACTCTCGGTGTTCTCCAATGGTGAGCAGCATTATAACGAGACATGTTAATTACCTCCTCCCACTCTCGATGTTCTCCAATGGTGAGCAGCATTATAAGGAGACATGTTAATTACCTCCTCCCACTCTCGGTGTTCTCCAATGGTGAGCAGCATTATGACGAGACATGTTAATTACCTCCTCCCACTCTCGGTGTTCTCCAATGGTGAGCAGCATTATAACGAGACATGTTAATTACCTCCTCCCACTCTCGGTGTTCTCCAATGGTGAGCAGCATTATAACGAGACATGTTAATTACCTCCTCCCACTCTCGGTGTTCTCCAATGGCGAGCAGCATTATAACGAGACATGTTAATTAAAGCATGATTGTCTCTTTTAATCAACCATGTTTCTGAAAGGGCAACAATGAAACATTCACGACTGAGAGAAGACCGATATTAAAAGGTGGTCGTGATTTTTAGGAAGACTGCGAACGTTCAAATGAAAAAGGTAGAAAATAATCTGTTTAACATTATAGTAACCACAAGTGATAAGATTTTTTTAATCTGGATCAACACAATCATTATATTTATCGTTGGCTTCATTAATATCTAATGGGTTAGAGACCATGTTATCAGGACTGATATCTTGCCCAACTTAAAGAGATCTGAGAGTGGAACAGAAACAAACAAACACAGGAACACAATGCTTCAATTAGTATTGGCAGCAGTTCCTTTCTTTTGACGGAGATTTTAGTTCCCTTCGGGCACTTGGCATCTCCTGAGAATCTCATCCTTATCTTTGAACTATAGATCTTTATTTTAATGATTTAAACTTTATTTAACGAAGCAAGTCAGTTGAAGATCAAATTCTTTTTTACAATGACGACCTACCGAAAGGCCTCCGCTGGGACGGGGGCCGGGATTCAAAATAAAAATGTGGGACAAAACACACATCACAAGAGAGGCGCCACAACACCACAAGTTTCAGTCTTTATGTCTTCAATTCCATGGATTCAAATGTTATTGCACCTTGATTGGTTTTCCATGCAGCCTCCTTTGGAAGAGTGCTTGTCAAGTGTTGTTTGGAAAATTGTGAAATACTCAGACATGGTTTTGAATGCAGTCAACACTAACCCTACATATCTATAACACTAACCCTACATATCTATAACACTAACCCTACATATCTATAACACTAACCCTACATATCTATAACACTAACCCTAACACTAACCCTACATATCTATAACACTAATCCGACATATCTATAACACTAACCCTAACACTAACCCTACATATCTATAACACTAACCCTACATAACACTAACCCAACATATCTATAACACTCACCCTACATATCTATAACACTAACCCTACATATCTATAACACTAACCCTACATATCTATAACACTAACACTACATATCTATAACACTAACCCTACATATCTATAACACTAACCCTACATATCTATAACACTAACCCTACATATCTATAACACTAACACTACATATCTATAACACTAACACTAACCCTACATATCTATAACACTAACACTACATATCTATAACACTAACACTAACCCTACATATCTATAACACTAACCCTACATATCTATAACACTAACACTACATATCTATAACACTAACCCTACATATCTATAACACTAACACTACATATCTATAACACTAACACTAACCCTACACATCTATAACACTAACCCTACATATCTATAACACTAACACTAACCCTACATATCTATAACACTAACCCTACATATCTATAACACTAACTCTAACCCTACATATCTATAACCCTAACACTACATATCTATAACACTAACACTACATATCTATAACACTAACACTACATATCTATAACACTAACCCTACATATCTATAACACTCACCCTACATATCTATAACACTCACCCTACATATCTATAACACTAACCCTACATATCTATAACACTAACCCTACATATCTATAACACTAATCCTACATATCTATAACACTAACACTACATATCTATAACACTAACACTACATATCTATAACACTAACACTACATATCTATAACACTAACCCTACATATCTATAACACTAACACTACATATCTATAACACTAACCCTACATATCTATAACACTAACACTACATATCTATAACACTAACACTACATATCTATAACTCTAACCCTACATATCTATAACACTAACACTACATATCTATAACACTAACCCTACATATCTATAACACTAACCCTACATATCTATAACACTAACCCTACATCTAACACTAACCTACATACTATAACACTAACCCTACATATCTATAACACTAACCCTACATATCTATAACACTAACCCTACAACACTAACCCTACATATCTATAACACTAACCCTACCATAACACTAACCCTACATATCTATAACACTAACCCTACATATCTATAACACTAACACTACATATCTATAACACTAACCCTACATATCTATAACACTAACACTACATATCTATAACACTAACCCTACATATCTATAACACTAACACTACATATCTATAACACTAACCCTACATATCTATAACACTAACACTACATATCTATAACACTAACACTGCATATCTATAACACTAACCCTACATATCTATAACACTAACACTACATATCTATAACACTAACCCTACATATCTATAACACTAACCCTACATATCTATAACACTAACCCTACATATCTATAACACTAACCCTACATATCTATAACACTAACCCTACATATCTATAACACTAACCCTACATATCTATAACACTAACACTACATATCTATAACACTAACCCTACATATCTATAACACTAACCCTACATTACATATCTATAACACTAACCCTAAGCATATCTATAACACTAACACTACATATCTATAACACTAACCCTACATATCTATAACACTAACACTACATATCTATAACACTAACACTACATATCTATAACACTAACCCTACATATCTATAACACTAACCCTACATATCTATAACACTAACACTACATATCTATAACACTAACCCTACATATCTATAACACTAACACTACATATCTATAACTCTAACCCTACATATCTATAACACTAACCCTACATATCTATAACACTAACACTACATATCTATAACACTAACCCTACATATCTATAACACTAACACTACATATCTATAAACACTAACCCTACATATCTATAACACTAACCCTACATATCTATAACACTAACACTACATATCTATAACACTAACCCTACATATCTATAACACTAACCCTACATATCTATAACACTAACCCTACATATCTATAACACTAACCCTACATATCTATAACACTAACCCTACATATCTATAACACTAACCCAACATATCTATAACACTAACACTACATATCTATAACACTAACCCTACATATCTATAACACTAACACTACATATCTATAACACTAACCCTACATATCTATAACACTAACCCTACATATCTATAGCACTAACCCTACATATCTATAACACTAACACTACATATCTATAACCCTAACCCTACATATCTATAACTCTAACCCTACATATCTATAACCCTAACCCTACATATCTATAACCCTAACCCTACATATCTATAACTCTAACCCTACATATCTATAACTCTAACCCTACATATCTATAACTCTAACCCTACATATCTATAACACTAACACTACATATCTATAACACTAACCCTACATATCTATAACACTAACCCTACATATCTATAACTCTAACCCTTAACCTACATATCTATAACACTAACCCTACATATCTATAACACTAACACTACATATCTATAACCCTAACCCTACATATCTATAACTCTAACCCTTTAACACTACATAGCAGTGCATATCTAAAACTATTCAGACCCTTGACTTTTCCCACATTTACACTAACCCTGAAATGTTAAATAAATACAACTCCTCAGCAATATACAAACAATACCCCATAATCACGAAGCGAAAACATTTATAGATATACGTAGTTAGTTACAGACAGAGAGAGTGTGAATGGGTACAGACAGAGAGAGTGTGAATGGGTACAGACAGAGAGAGTGTAAATGGGTACAGACAGAGAGAGTGTGAATGGGTACAGACAGAGAGAGTGTGAATGGGTACAGACAGAGAGAGTGTGAATGGGTACAGACAGAGAGTGTGAATGGGTACAGACAGAGAGTGTAAATGGGTACAGACAGAGAGAGTGTGAATGGGTACAGACAGAGAGAGTGTGAATGGGTACAGACAGAGAGAGTGTGAATGGGTACACACAGAGAGAGTGTGAATGGGTACACACAGAGAGAGTGTGAATGGGTACACACAGAGAGAGTGTGAATGGGTACAGACAGAGAGAGTGTGAATGGGTACACACAGAGAGAGTGTGAATGGGTACACACAGAGAGAGTGTGAATGGGTACAGACAGAGAGAGTGTGAATGGGTACACACAGAGAGAGTGTGAATGGGTACAGACAGAGAGAGTGTGAATGGGTACAGACAGAGAGTGTTAATGGGTACAGACAGAGAGAGTGTGAATGGGTACAGACAGAGAGAGTGTGAATGGGTACACACAGAGAGAGTGTGAATGGGTACACACAGAGAGAGTGTGAATGGGTACAGACAGAGAGAGTGTGAATGGGTACACACAGAGAGAGTGTGAATGGGTACAGACAGAGAGAGTGTGAATGGGTACAGACAGAGAGAGTGTGAATGGGTACAGACAGAGTGTGAATGGGTACAGACAGAGAGAGTGTGAATGGGTACAGACAGAGAGAGTGTGAATGGGTACAGACAGAGAGAGTGTGAATGGGTACAGACAGAGAGAGTGTGAATGGGTACAGACAGAGAGAGTGTTACGTTACAGCCTTATTCTAACATGGATTAAGTTAATGTTTTTCCTCATCAATCTACAAACAATACATCATAATGACATCACAATACCCCATAATGACAAAGCAAAAACAGGTTTTTATAAATGTTTGCAAATTTTATTAAAAACAAAAACATAAGTACTTTATTTACATAAGTATTCAGACCCTTTGCTATGAGACTCTAAATTGAGCTCAGGTGCATCCTGTTTCCATTGATCATCCTTGAGATGTTTCTACAACTTGATTGGAGTCCACCTGTGGTAAATTCAATTGATTGGACATGATTTGGAAAGGCACACACCTGTCTATATAAGGTCCCACAGTTGACAGTGCATGTCAGAGCAAAAAACCAAGTCACGAGGTCGAAGGAATTGTTTGTCCGTGAGCGCCAAGACAGGATTGTCTGGAGGCACAGATCTGGGGAAGGGTACCAAAACATTTCTGCAGCATTGAAGGTCCCCAAGAACATATTGTCCTCCATCATTCTTAAACGGAAGAAGTTTGGAACCAGCAAGTTCCACATATCAGCCCTGTCGGTCCCTAGAACATATCAGCCCTGTCGGTCCCTACAACATATCAGCCCTGTCGGTCCCTAGAACATATCAGCCCTGTCGGGTCCCTAGAACATATCAGCCCTGTCGGGTCCCTACAACATATCAGCCCTGTCGGTCCCTACAACATACCGGCCCCTGTCGGTCCCTAGAACATATCGGCCCTGTCGGTCCCTAGAACATATCGGCCCTGTCGGTCCCCAGAACATATCAGCCCTGTCGGTCCCTAGAACATATCAGCCCTGTCGGTCCCTAGAACATATCAGCCCTGTCGGTCCCTACAACATATCGGCCCTGTCGGGTCCAGATCAGCCCTGTCGGGTCCATATCAGCCCTGTCGGTCCACAGAACATATCAGCCCTGTCGGTCCCCACAACATATCAGCCCTGTCGGTCCCCACAACATATCAGCCCTGTCGGTCCCCAGAACATATCAGCCCTGTCGGTCCCTTACAACATATCGGCCCTGTCGGTCCCCACAACATATCGGCCCTGTCGGGCCCTACAACATATCAGCCCTGTCGGTCCATATCAGCCCTGTCGGTCCATATCAGCCCTGTGGGTCCATATCAGCCCTGTCGGTCCCTACAACATATCAGCCCTGTCGGTCCATATCAGCCCCTGTCGGTCCATATCAGCCCTGTCGGTCCCTAGAACATATCAGCCCTGTCGGTCCCTAGAACATATCAGCCCTGTCGGTCCATATCGGCCCTGTCGGTCCCTAGAACATATCAGCCCTGTCGGTCCCTAGAACATATCAGCCCTGTCGGTCCCTAGAACATATCAGCCCTGTCGGTCCCTAGAACATATCAGCCCTGTCGGTCCCTAGAACATATCAGCCCTGTCGGGTCCATATCGGCCCTGTCGGTCCATATCGGCCCTGTCGGTCCATATCGGCCCTGTCGGGTCCCTACAACATATCAGCCCTGTCGGGTCCCTACAACATATCAGCCCTGTCGGTCCCTTACAACATATCAGCCCTGTCGGTCCATATCAGCCCTGTCGGTCCCTACAACATATCAGCCCTGTCGGTCCCAAGAACATATCGGCCCTGTCGGTCCCTACAACATATCAGCCCTGTCAGTCCATATTTCAGCCCTGTCGGTCCCTACAACATATCAGCCCTGTCGGTCCCTACAACATATCAGCCCTGTCGGTCCCTTACAACATATCAGCCCTGTCGGTCCCTACAACATATCAGCCCTGTCGGTCCCTACAACATATCAGCCCTGTCGGTCCCTACAACATATCAGCCCTGTCGGTCCCTACAACATATCAGCCCTGTCGGTCCCTACAACATATCAGCCCTGTCGGTCCATATCAGCCCCTGTCGGTCCATATCAGCCCTGTCGGTCCATATCAGCCCTGTCGGGTCCATATCAGCCCCGTCGGTCCATATCAGCCCTGTCGGTCCCTACAACATATCAGCCCTGTCGGTCCCTACAACATATCAGCCCTGTCGGGTCCCTACAACATATCAGCCCTGTCGGTCCATATCAGCCCTGTCGGGTCCCTAGAACATATCGGCCCTGTCGGTCCCTACAACATATCGGCCCTGTCGGTCCATATCAGCCCTGTCGGGTCCATATCAGCCCTGTCGGTCCATATCAGCCCTGTCGGTCCCTTACAACATATCAGCCCTGTCGGTCCCTACAACATATCAGCCCTGTCGGTCCCTACAACATATCAGCCCTGTCGGTCCCTACAACATATCAGCCCTGTCGGTCCCTACAACATATCAGCCCTGTCGGTCCCTACAACATATCAGCCCTGTCGGGTCCCTACAACATATCAGCCCTGTCGGTCCCTAGAACATATCAGCCCTGTCGGTCCATATCAGCCCTGTCGGTCCCTAGAACATATCAGCCCTGTCGGTCCATATCAGCCCTGTCGGTCCCTAGAACATATCGGCCCTGTCGGTCCCTACAACATATCGGCCCTGTCGGTCCATATCAGCCCTGTCGGTCCATATCAGCCCTGTCGGGTCCATATCAGCCCTGTCGGTCCCCAGAACATATCAGCCCTGTCGGTCACCACAACATATCAGCCCTGTCGGTCCCCACAACATATCAGCCCTGTCGGTCCCCACAACATATCAGCCCTGTCGGTCCCTAGAATATATCAGCCCTGTCGGTCCCCACAACATATCGGCCCTGTCGGTCCCTACAACATATCAGCCCTGTCGGTCCATATCAGCCCTGTCGGTCCATATCAGCCCTGTGGGTCCATATCAGCCCTGTCGGTTCCTACAACATATCAGCCCTGTCGGTCCCTACAACATATCAGCCCTGTCGGTCCCTAGAACATATCAGCCCTGTCGGTCCCTACAACATATCAGCCCCTGTCGGTCCATATCAGCCCTGTCGGTCCATATCAGCCCTGTCGGTCCATATCAGCCCTGTCGGTCCATATCAGCCCGTGGTCCATATCAGCCCTGTCGGTCCCTACAACATATCAGCCCTGTCGGTCCCTACAACATATCAGCCCTGTCGGTCCTTACAACATATCAGCCCTGTCGGTCCATATCAGCCCTGTCGGTCCTAGAACATATCGGCCCTGTCGGTCCCTACAACATATCAGCCCTGTCGGTCCATATCAGCCTGTCGGTCCATATCAGCCCCGTCGGTCCATATCAGCCCTGTCGGTCCCTACAACATATCAGCCCTGTCGGTCCCTACAACATATCAGCCCTGTCGGTCCCTACAACATATCAGCCCTGTCGGTCCCTACAACATATCAGCCCTGTCGGTCCCTACAACATATCAGCCCTGTCGGTCCCTACAACATATCAGCCCTGTCGGTCCCTACAACATATCAGCCCTGTCGGTCCCTAGAACATACTCAGCCCTGTCGGTCCATATCAGCCCCTGTCGGTCCCCTAGAACATATCAGCCCTGTCGGTCCTTATCAGCCCTGTCGTCCCTAGAACATATCGGCCCTGTCGGTCCCTACAACATATCAGCCCTGTCGGTCCATATCAGCCCTGTCGGTCCATATCAGCCCTGTCGGTCCCCAGAACATATCAGCCCCTGTCGGGTCACCACAACATATCAGCCCTGTCGGTCCCCACAACATATCAGCCCTGTCGGTCCCCACAACATATCAGCCCTGTGGTCCCTAGAATATATCAGCCCTGTCGGTCCCCACAACATATCGGCCCTGTCGGGTCCCTACAACATATCAGCCCTGTCGGTCCATATCAGCCCTGTCGGTCCATATCAGCCCCTGTGGGTCCCTATCAGCCCTGTCGGTTCCTACAACATATCAGCCCTGTCGGTCCACTTATCAGCCCTGTCGGTCCATATATCAGCGATGTTGGTCCCTAGAACATATCAGCCCTGTCGGTCCCTTACAACATATCAGCCCTGTCGGTCCCTACAACATATCAGCCCTGTCGGTCCCTACAACATATCAGCCCTGTCGGTCCCTACAACATATCAGCCCTGTCGGTCCCTACAACATATCAGCCCTGTCGGTCCCTACAACATATCAGCCCTGTCGGTCCCTACAACATATCAGCCCCTGTCGGTCCCTACAACTTATCAGCCCTGTCGGTCCCTACAACTTATCAGCCCTGTCGGTCCCTACAACATATCAGCCCTGTCGGTCCATACAACATATCAGCCCTGTCGGTCCATACAACATATCAGCCCTGTCGGTCCCTACAACATATCAGCCCTGTCGGTCCCTACAACATATCAGCCCTGTCGGTCCCTAGAACATATCAGCCTGTCGGTCCCTAGAACATATCAGCCCTGTCGGTCCATATCAGCCCTGTCGGGTCCCTACAACATATCAGCCCTGTCGGTCCATATCAGCCCTGTCGGTCCATATCAGCCCTGTCGGTCCATATCAGCCCTGTCGGTCCATATCAGCCCCTGTCAGTCCATATCAGCCCTGTCGGTCCCTAGAACATATCAGCCCTGTCGGTACCTACAACATATCAGCCCTGTCGGTCCCTACAACATATCAGCCCTGTCGGTCCCTACAACATATCAGCCCTGTCGGTCCCTAGAACATATCAGCCCTGTCGGTCCCTAGAACATATCAGCCCTGTCGGTCCCTAGAACATATCAGCCCTGTCGGTCCATATCGGCCCTGTCGGTCCATATCGGCCCTGTCGGTCCCTACAACATATCAGCCCTGTCGGTCCCTACAACATATCAGCCCTGTCGGTCCCTACAACATATCAGCCCTGTCGGTCCATATCAGCCCTGTCGGTCCCTACAACATATCAGCCCTGTCGGTCCCAAGAACATATCGGCCCTGTCGGTCCCTACAACATATCAGCCCTGTCAGTCCATATTTCAGCCCTGTCGGTCCCTACAACATATCAGCCCTGTCGGTCCCTACAACATATCAGCCCTGTCGGTCCCTACAACATATCAGCCCTGTCGGTCCCTACAACATATCAGCCCTGTCGGTCCCTAGAACATATCAGCCCTGTCGGTCCCTAGAACATATCAGCCCTGTCGGTCCCTAGAACATATCAGCCCTGTCGGTCCCTACAACATATCAGCCCTGTCGGGTCCCTACAACATATCAGCCCTGTCGGTCCCTACAACATATCAGCCCTGTCGGTCCCTACAACATATCAGCCCTGTCGGTCCCTAGAACATATCAGTCCTGTCGGTCCCTAGAACATATCAGCCCTGTCGGTCCATATCAGCGCTGTCGGTCCCTACAACATATCAGCCCTGTCGGTCCATATCAGCCCTGTCGGTCCATATCAGCCCTGTCGGTCCATATCAGCCCTGTCGGGTCCGTATCAGCCCTGTCGGTCCCTACAACATATCAGCCCTGTCGGTCCCTACAACATATCAGCCCTGTCGGTCCCTACAACATATCAGCCCTGTCGGGTCCATATCAGCCCTGTCGGTCCCTAGAACATATCCGCCCTGTCGGTCCCTACAACATATCGGCCCTGTCGGTCCATATCAGCCCTGTCGGTCCATATCAGCCCTGTCGGTCCATATCAGCCCTGTCTGTCCCTACAACATATCAGCCCTGTCGGTCCCTACAACATATCAGCCCCTGTCGGTCCCTACAACATATCAGCCCTGTCGGGTCCCTACAACATATCAGCCCTGTCGGTCCCTGCAACATATCAGCCCTGCGGTCCCTACAACATATCAGCCCTGTCGGTCCCTAGAACATATCAGCCCTGTCGGTCCATATCAGCCCTGTCGGTCCCTAGAACATATCGGCTCTGTCGGTCCCTACAACATATCGGCCCTGTCGGGTCCATATCAGCCCTGTCGGACCATATCAGCCCTGTCGGTCCATATCAGCCCTGTCGGTCCCCAGAACATATCAGCCCTGTCGGTCACCAAAACATATCAGCCCTGTCGGTCCCTACAACATATCAGCCCTGTCGGTCCCTACAACATATCAGTCCTGTCGGTCCCTAGAACATATCAGCCCTGTCGGTCCATATCAGCCCTGTCGGTCCATATCAGCCCTGTCGGTCCATATCAGCCCTGTCGGTCCATATCAGCCCTGTCGGTCCCTACAACATATCAGCCCTGTCGGTCCCTACAACATATCAGCCCCTGTCGGTCCCTACAACATATCAGCCATGTCGGTCCATATCAGCCCTGTCGGTCCATATCAGCCCTGTCGGTCCATATCAGCCCTGTCGGTCCCTAGAACATATCGGCCCTGTCGGTCCCTACAACATATCGGCCCTGTCGGTCCATATCAGCCCTGTCGGTCCATATCAGCCCTGTCGGTCCCTACAACATATCAGCCCTGTCGGTCCCTACAACATATCAGCCCTGTCGGTCCCTACAACATATCAGCCCTGTCGGTCCCTACAACATATCAGCCCTGTCGGTCCCTACAACATATCAGCCCTGTCGGTCCCTACAACATATCAGCCCTGTCGGTCCCTACAACATATCAGCCCTGTCGGTCCATATCAGCCCTGTCGGTCCCTAGAACATATCGGCCCTGTCGGTCCCTACAACATATCGGCCCTGTCGGGTCCATATCAGCCCTGTCGGTCCATATCAGCCCTGTCGGTTCCACTATCAGCCCTGTCGGTCCCCAGAACATATCAGCCCTGTCGGTCACCAAAACATATCAGCCCTGTCGGGTCCCCACAACATATCAGCCCTGTCGGTCCCCACAACATATCAGCCCTGTCGGTCCCACAACATATCAGCCTGTCGGTCCCCACAACATATCCGCCCTGTCGGTCCCTAGAATATATCAGCCCTGTCGGTCCCCACAACATATCGGCCCTGTCGGTCCCTACAACATATCCCCTGTCGGTCCATATCAGCCCTGTCGGTCCATATCAGCCCCTGTCGGTCCATATCAGCCCTGTCGGTCCATATCAGCCCTGTCGGTCCCTAGAACATATCAGCCCTGTCGGTACCTACAACATATCAGCCCTGTCGGTCCCTACAACATATCAGCCCTGTCGGTCCCTACAACATATCAGCCCCTGTCGGTCCCTACAACATATCAGCCCTGTCGGTCCCTAGAACATATCAGCCCTGTCGGTCCTAGAACATATCAGCCCTGTCGGTCCCTCAACATATCGGCCCTGTCGGTCCATATCGGCCCTGTCGGTCCCTACAACATATCAGCCCTGTCGGTCCCTACAACATATCAGCCCTGTCGGTCCCTACAACATATCAGCCCTGTCGGTCCATATCAGCCCTGTCGGTCCCTACAACATATCAGCCCTGTCGGTCCCAAGAACATATCGGCCCTGTCGGGTCCCTACAACATATCAGCCCCTGTCAGTCCATATTTCAGCCCTGTCGGTCCCTGCAACATATCAGCCCTGTCGGTCCCTACAACATATCAGCCCTGTCGGTCCCTACAACATATCAGCCCTGTCGGGTCCCTACAACATATCAGCCCTGTCGGTCCCTAGAACATATCAGCCCTGTCGGTCCCTAGAACATATCAGCCCTGTCGGTCCCTAGAACATATCAGCCCTGTCCCGGTCCCTACAACATATCAGCCCTGTCGGTCCCTACAACATATCAGCCCTGTCGGTCCCTACAACATATCAGCCCTGTCGGGTCCCTACAACATATCAGCCCTGTCGGTCCCTAGAACATATCGGTCCTGTCGGTCCCTAGAACATATCAGCCCTGTCGGGTCCATATCAGCGCTGTCGGTCCCTACAACATATCAGCCCTGTCGGTCCATATCAGCCCCTGTCGGTCCATATCAGCCCTGTCGGTCCATATCAGCCCTGTCGGGTCCATATCAGCCCTGTCGGTCCCTACAACATATCAGCCCTGTCGGTCCCTACAACATATCAGCCCTGTCGGTCCCTTACAACATATCAGCCCTGTCGGGTCCATATCAGCCCTGTCGGTCCCTAGAACATATCGGCCCTGTCGGTCCCTACAACATATCGGCCCTGTCGGTCCATATCAGCCCTGTCGGGTCCATATCAGCCCTGTCGGTCCATATCAGCCCTGTCTGTCCCTACAACATATCAGCCCTGTCGGTCCCTACAACATATCAGCCCTGTCGGTCCCTACAACATATCAGCCCTGTCGGTCCCTACAACATATCAGCCCTGTCGGTCCCTACAACATATCAGCCCTGTCGGTCCCTACAACATATCAGCCCTGTCGGTCCCTAGAACATATCAGCCCTGTCGGTCCAGTATCAGCCCTGTCGGTCCCTAGAACATATCGGCTCTGTTGGTCCCTACAACATATCGGCCCTGTCGGTCCATATCAGCCCTGTCGGACCATATCAGCCCTGTCGGTCCATATCAGCCCTGTCGGTCCCCAGAACATATCAGCCCCTGTCGGTCACCAAAACATATCAGCCCTGTCGGTCCCTTACAACATATCAGCCCTGTCGGTCCCTACAACATATCAGTCCTGTCGGTCCCTAGAACATATCAGCCCTGTCGGTCCATATCAGCCCTGTCGGGTCCATATCAGCCCTGTCGGTCCATATCAGCCCTGTCGGTCCATATCAGCCCTGTCGGTCCCTACAACATATCAGCCCTGTCGGTCCCTACAACATATCAGCCCTGTCGGTCCCTACAACATATCAGCCATGTCGGTCCATATCAGCCCTGTCGGGTCCATATCAGCCCTGTCGGTCCATATCAGCCCTGTCGGTCCCTAGAACATATCGGCCCTGTCGGTCCCTTACAACATATCGGCCCCTGTCGGGTCCATATCAGCCCTGTCGGTCCATATCAGCCCTGTCGGTCCCTACAACATATCAGCCCTGTCGGGTCCCTACAACATATCAGCCCTGTCGGTCCCTACAACATATCAGCCCTGTCGGTCCCTACAACATATCAGCCCTGTCGGTCCCTACAACATATCAGCCCTGCTCGGTCCCTGCAACATATCAGCCCTGTCGGTCCCTACAACATATCAGCCCTGTCGGTCCATATCAGCCCTGTCGGTCCCTAGAACATATCGGCCCTGTCGGGTCCCCACAACATATCGGCCCTGTCGGTCCATATCAGCCCTGTCGGTCCATATCAGCCCTGTCGGTCCATATCAGCCCTGTCGGTCCCCAGAACATATCAGCCCTGTCGGTCACCAAAACATATCAGCCCTGTCGGTCCCCACAACATATCAGCCCTGTCGGTCCCCACAACATATCAGCCCTGTCGGTCCCCACAACATATCAGCCCTGTCGGTCCCCACAACATATCAGCCCTGTCGGTCCCTAGAATATATCAGCCCTGTCGGTCCCCACAACATATCGGCCCTGTCGGTCCCCACAACATATCGGCCCTGTCGGTCCCTACAACATATCGGCCCTGTCGGTCCATATCAGCCCTGTCGGTCCATATCAGCCCTGTGGGTCCATATCAGCCCTGTCGGTCCATATCAGCCCTGTCGGGTCCCTACAACATATCAGCCCTGTCGGTCCATATCAGCCCCTGTCGGTCCATATCAGCGATGTTGGTCCCTAGAACATATCAGCCCTGTCGGTCCCTACAACATATCAGCCCTGTCGGTCCCTACAACATATCAGCCCTGTCGGTCCCTACAACATATCAGCCCTGTCGGTCCCTACAACATATCAGCCCTGTCGGTCCCTACAACATATCAGCCCTGTCGGTCCCTAGAATATATCAGCCCTGTCGGTCCTAGAACATATCAGCCCTGTCGGTCCATATCAGCCCTGTCGGTCCCTACAACATATCAGCACTGTCGGTCCATATCAGCCCTGTCGGTCCCTACAACATATCAGCCCTGTCGGGTCCATATCAGCCCTGTCGGTCCATATCAGCCCTGTCGGTCCATATCAGCCCTGTCGGTCCATATCAGCCCTGTCGGTCCCTAGAACATATCAGCCCTGTCGGTACCTACAACATATCAGCCCTGTCGGTCCCTACAACATATCAGCCCTGTCGGTCCCTACAACATATCAGCCCTGTCGGTCCCTACAACATATCAGCCCTGTCGGCCCCTAGAACATATCAGCCCTGTCGGTCCCTACAACATATCAGCCCTGTCGGTCCCTACAACATATCAGCCCTGTCGGTCACTACAACATATCAGCCCTGTCGGTCCCTTACAACATATCAGCCCTGTCGGTCCCTACAACATATCGGCCCTGTCGGTCCCTAGAACATATCAGCCCTGTCGGTCCATATCAGCCCTGGCGGTCCCTACAACATATCAGCCCTGTCGGTCCCTAGAACATATCAGCCCTGTCGGGTCCATATCAGCCCTGGCGGTCCCTACAACATATCAGCCCTGGCGGTCCCTAGAACATATCAGCCCTGTCGGTCCCTAGAACATATCAGCCCTGTCGGTCCCTACAACATATCAGCCCTGTCGGTCCATATCAGCCCTGTCGGTCCCTACAACATATCAGCCCTGTCGGGTCCATATCAGCCCCTGTCGGGTCCCTAGAACATATCAGCCCTGTCGGTCCATATCAGCCCTGTCGGTCCCTACAACATATCAGCCCTGTCGGTCCATATCAGCCCTGTCGGTCCCTACAACATATCAGCCCTGTCGGTCCCTACAACATATCAGCCCTGTCGGTCCATATCAGCCCTGTCGGTCCCTAGAACATATCAGCCCTGTCGGTCCATATCAGCCCTGTCGGTCCCTACAACATATCAGCCCTGTCGGTCCATATCAGCCCTGTCGGTCCCTACAACATATCAGCCCTGTCGGTCCCTACAACATATCAGCCCTGTCGGTCCCTAGAACATATCAGCCCTGTCGGTCGCTAGAACATATCAGCCCTGTCGGTCCCTACAACATATCAGCCCTGTCGGTCCCTACAACATATCGGCCCTGTCGGTCCCTACAACATATCGGCCCTGTCGGTCCCTACAACATATCGGCCCTGTCGGTCCCTACAACATATCGGCCCTGTCGGTCCCTACAACATATCGGCCCTGTCGGTCCCTACAACATATCGGCCCTGTCGGTCCCTACAACATATCGGCCCTGTCGGGTCCATATCAGCCCTGTCGGTCCATATCAGCCCTGTCGGTCCCTACAACATATCAGCCCTGTCGGGTCCCTACAACATAGCAGCCCTGTCGGTCCATATCAGCCCTGTCGGTCCCTACAACATATCAGCCCTGTCGGTCCCTACAACATATCAGCCCTGTCGTTCCCTACAACATATCGGCCCTGTCGGTCCCTACAACATATCGGCCCTGTCGGTCCCTAGAACATATCAGCCCTGTCGGTCCCCACAACATATCGGCCCTGTCGGTCCCCAGAACATATCGGCCCTGTCGGTCCCTAGAACATATCGGCCCTGTCGGTCCCTAGAACATATCGGCCCTGTCGGTCCCTACAACATATCGGCCCTGTCGGTCCCTACAACATATCAGCCCTGTCGGTCCCTAGAACATATCAGCCCTGTCGGTCCCTAGAACATATCAGCCCTGTCGGTCCCTACAACATATCGGCCCTGTTGGTCCCTAGAACATATCGGCCCTGTCGGTCCCTACAACATATCAGCCCTGTCGGTCCCTACAACATATCAGGCATGTCGGTCCCTACAACATATCAGCCCTGTCGGTCCCTACAACATATCAGCCCTGTCGGTCCCTACAACATATCAGCCCTGTCGGTCCCTACAACATATCAGCCCTGTCGGTCCCTGGTCCATATCTGCCCTGTCGGTCCCTGGTCCATATCTGCCGTCGGTCCATATCTGCCCTGTCGGTCCATATCTGCCCTGTCGGTCCCTACAACATATCGGCCCTGTCGGTCCCTAGAACATATCAGCCCTGTCGGTCCATATCAGCCCTGTCGGTCCCTAGAACATATCAGCCCTGTCGGTCCCTACAACATATCGGCCCTGTCGGTCCCTACAACATATCGGCCCGGTCGGTCCATATCAGCCCTGTCGGTCCATATTTACATTTACATTTAAGTCATTTAGCAGACGCTCTTATCCAGAGCGACTTACAGTAGTGAATGCATACATTTCATGCATTTTTTTGTACTGGCCCCCCGTGGGAATCGAACCCACAACCCTGGCGTTGCACACACCATGCTCTACCAACTGAGCCACAGGGAAGGCTATAAGCCCTGTCGGTCCCTACAACATATCAGCCCTGTCGGTCCCTAGAACATATCAGCCCTGTCGGTCCCTACAACATATCAGCCCTGTCGGTCCCTACAACATATCAGCCCTGTCGGGTCCCTACAACATATCAGCCCTGTCGGTCCCTTACAACATATCGGCCCTGTCGGTCCATATCAGCCCTGTCGGTCCATATCAGCCCTGTCGGTCCCTACAACATATCGGCCCTGTCGGTGCCTACAACATATCGGCCCTGTCGGGTCCATATCAGCCCTGTCGGTCCATATCAGCCCTGTCGGTCCATATCAGCCCTGTCGGGTCCATATCGGCCCTGTCGGTCCATATCAGCCCTGTCGGTCCATATCAGCCCTGTCGGTCTGGGGAATGGCCAGGGGGGGGATCTTGGTCTGAATCTCCATGGAAACATCGTCTCCTCCTCTGGTTACCGTAGAAACACCATGGTGAGCAGACCTTAGAGACAAATAAATAAGAGTTACACACACACACACACACACACACACACACACACACACACACACACACACACACACACACACACACCACCTTACACAGTGCGTAGGCGCACACCAATTTCTGTGTGACAGTCACATGGGCATAGCTAGGAACCAAGTTGTTGGGCTCAGAGTGGAGGGGGAGCATTAAGAAAGCAACACACACCACACCCATCACCACCGACACTGCAGACTGGGACAGTCTCCGAACTAGAGGGGAGAGAGAGATGATACATGTTGTCTGAGATGTTACAGTTTCTTTAAGGAGAGAGTTGATACATGTTGTCTGAGATGTAACTGTTTCTTTAAGGAGAGAGTTGATACATGTTGTCTGAGATGTTACAGTTTCTTTAAGGAGAGAGATGATACATGTTGTCTGAGATGTAACTGTTTCTTTAAGGAGAGAGTTGATACATGTCTGAGATGTTACGGTTTCTTTAAGGAGAGAGTTGATACATGTTGTCTGAGATGTAACTGTTTCTTTAAGGAGAGAGTTGATACATGTTGTCTGAGATGTTACTGTTTCTTTAAGGAGAGAGTTGATACATGTTGTCTGAGATGCTGTTTTTTCAAATTGTTAATTAAGTTTACGTGACTTCCTTCAATTGGAATTGACCCCAACCCTGGTGTAAATGCACCCTTATCCTACATAACCTTTCTTATCCTACATAACCTTTCTTATCCTACATAACTACATAACCTTTCTGGGGCAATGTGAAGTAAGGTAGAGGGGCGAGAGAGGGTGGGAGGAGTCTCGGGGGGCCAGTGGATCTGTTCTGGGCAGTGGCCTGTCCTCCCCTGAGCTCGGCCCAAACCTCCCGATTCGCCTCCAGCCCTCCGCCCGACACCTCCAAGCGGAACCGATCTCTCCTTCCCCAGTGGCGGGGGGACACGTCTCGGTGACGCACCACTCTGTGAGGAGAAAGAGGAAGTGAGGTCAAGAGGACAGGAAGTCTCAGGTTGTGTCCCAAATGACACCCTATTTCCTTTTAGAGCCCTACATGTCCTGGTCTACAGTACTGCACTATAAAGGCCCTGGTCTACAGTACTGCACTATAAAGGCCCTGGTCTACAGCACTGCACTATAAAGGCCCTGGTCTACAGTACTGCACTATAAAGGCCCTGGTCTACAGTACTGCACTATAAAGGCCCTGGTCTACAGTACTGCACTATAAAGGCCCTGGTCTACAGTACTGCACTATAAAGGCCCTGGTCTACAGTACTGCACTATAAAGGCCCTGGTCTACAGTACTGCACTATAAAGGCCCTGGTCTACAGCACTGCACTATAAAGGCCCTGGTCTACAGCACTGCACTATAAAGGCCCTGGTCTACAGTACTGCACTATAAAGGCCCTGGTCTACAGTACTGCACTATAAAGGCCCTGGTCTACAGTACTGCACTATAAAGGCCCTGGTCTACAGTACTGCACTATAAAGGCCCTGGTCTACAGTACTGCACTATAAAGGCCCTGGTCTACAGTACTGCACTATAAAGGCCCTGGTCTACAGTACTGCACTATAAAGGCCCTGGTCTACAGTACTGCACTATAAAGGCCCTGGTCTACAGTACTGCACTATAAAGGCCCTGGTCTACAGTACTGCACTATAAAGGCCCTGGTCTACAGTACTGCACTATAAAGGCCCTGGTCTACAGCACTGCACTATAAAGGCCCTGGTCTACAGTACTGCACTATAAAGGCCCTGGTCTACAGTACTGCACTATAAAGGCCCTGGTCTACAGCACTGCAACTATAACCCTGCTATAAAGGCCCTGGTCTACAGCACTGCACTATAATCTCCCTATAAAGGCCCTGGTCTACAGCACTGCACTATAACTATAAAGGCCCTGGTCTACAGCACTGCACTATAAAGGCCCTGGTCTACAGTACTGCACTATAAAGGCCCTGGTCTACACTACTGCACTATAAAGGCCCTGGTCTACAGTACTGCACTATAAAGGCCCTGGTCTACAGCACTGCACTATAAAGGCCCTGGTCTACAGTACTGCACTATAAAGGCCCTGGTCTACAGTACTGCACTATAAAGGCCCTGGTCTACAGTACTGCACTATAAAGGCCCTGGTCTACACTACTGCACTATAAAGGCCCTGGTCTACAGTACTGCACTATAAAGGCCCTGGTCTACAGCACTGCACTATAAAGGCCCTGGTCTACAGTACTGCACTATAAAGGCCCTGGTCTACAGTACTGCACTATAAAGGCCCTGGTCTACACTACTGCCCTATAAAGGCCCTGGTCTACAGTACTGCACTATAAAGGCCCTGGTCTACAGTACTGCACTATAAAGGCCCTGGTCTACAGTACTGCACTATAAAGGCCCTGGTCTACAGTACTGCACTATAAAGGCCCTGGTCTACAGTACTGCACTATAAATGCCCTGGTCTACAGTACTGCACTATAAAGGCCCTGGTCTACAGTACTGCACTATAAAGGCCCTGGTCTACACTACTGCACTATAAAGGCCCTGGTCTACACTACTGCACTATAAAGGCCCTGGTCTACAGTACTGCACTATAAAGGCCCTGGTCTACAGTACTGCACTATAAAGGCCCTGGTCTACAGTACTGCACTATAAAGGCCCTGGTCTACAGTACTGCACTATAAAGGCCCTGGTCTACAGTACTGCACTATAAAGGCCCTGGTCAACAGTACTGCACTATAAAGGCCCTGGTCTACAGTACTGCACTATAAAGGCCCTGGTCTACAGTACTGCACTATAAAGGCCCTGGTCTACAGTACTGCACTATAAAGGCCCTGGTCTACAGTACTGCACTATAAAGGCCCTGGTCTACAGTACTGCACTATAAAGGCCCTGGTCTACAGTACTGCACTATAAAGGCCCTGGTCTACAGTACTGCACTATAAAGGCCCTGGTCTACAGTACTGCACTATAAAGGCCCTGGTCTACAGTACTGCACTATAAAGGCCCTGGTCTACAGTACTGCACTATAAAGGCCCTGGTCTACAGTACTGCACTATAAAGGCCCTGGTCTACACTACTGCACTATAAAGGCCCTGGTCTACAGTACTGCACTATAAAGGCCCTGGTCTACAGTACTGCACTATAAAGGCCCTGGTCTACAGTACTGCACTATAAAGGCCCTGGTCTACAGTACTGCACTATAAAGGCCCTGGTCTACAGTACTGCACTATAAAGGCCCTGGTCTACAGTACTGCACTATAAAGGCCCTGGTCTACAGTACTGCACTATAAAGGCCCTGGTCTACAGTACTGCACTATAAAGGCCCTGGTCTACAGCACTGCACTATAAAGGCCCTGGTCTACAGCACTGCACTATAAAGGCCCTGGTCTACAGCACTGCACTATAAAGGCCCTGGTCTACAGCACTGCACTATAACTATAAAGGCCCTGGTCTACAGCACTGCACTATAAAGGCCCTGGTCTACAGCACTGCACTATAACTATAAAGGCCCTGGTCTACAGCACTGCACTATAACTATAAAGGCCCTGGTCTACAGCACTGCACTATAAAGGCCCTGGTCTACAGTACTGCACTATAAAGGCCCTGGTCTACAGTACTGCACTATAAAGGCCCTGGTCTACACTACTGCACTATAAAGGCCCTGGTCTACACTACTGCACTATAAAGGCCCTGGTCTACAGTACTGCACTATAAAGGCCCTGGTCTACAGCACTGCACTATAAAGGCCCTGGTCTACAGCACTGCACTATAAAGGCCCTGGTCTACAGCACTGCACTATAAAGGCCCTGGTCTACAGCACTGCACTATAAAGGCCCTGGTCTACAGCACTGCACTATAAAGGCCCTGGTCTACAGCACTGCACTATACAGGCCCTGGTCTACAGCACTGCACTATAAAGGCCCTGGTCTACAGCACTGCACTATACAGGCCCTGGTCTACAGCACTGCACTATAAAGGCCCTGGTCTACAGCACTGCACTATAAAGGCCCTGGTCTACAGCACTGCACTATAAAGGCCCTGGTCTACAGTACTGCACTATAAAGGCCCTGGTCTACAGTACTGCACTATAAAGGCCCTGGTCTACAGTACTGCACTATAAAGGCCCTGGTCTACAGCACTGCACTATAAAGGCCCTGGTCTACAGCACTGCACTATAAAGGCCCTGGTCTACAGCACTGCACTATAAAGGCCCTGGTCTACAGCACTGCACTATAACTATAAAGGCCCTGGTCTACAGCACTGCACTATAAAGGCCCTGGTCTACAGCACTGCACTATAACTATAAAGGCCCTGGTCTACAGCACTGCACTATAACTATAAAGGCCCTGGTCTACAGCACTGCACTATAAAGGCCCTGGTCTACAGTACTGCACTATAAAGGCCCTGGTCTACAGTACTGCACTATAAAGGCCCTGGTCTACACTACTGCACTATAAAGGCCCTGGTCTACACTACTGCACTATAAAGGCCCTGGTCTACAGCACTGCACTATAAAGGCCCTGGTCTACAGCACTGCACTATAAAGGCCCTGGTCTACAGCACTGCACTATAAAGGCCCTGGTCTACAGCACTGCACTATAAAGGCCCTGGTCTACAGCACTGCACTATAAAGGCCCTGGTCTACAGCACTGCACTATACAGGCCCTGGTCTACAGCACTGCACTATAAAGGCCCTGGTCTACAGCACTGCACTATAAAGGCCCTGGTCTACAGCACTGCACTATAAAGGCCCTGGTCTACAGCACTGCACTATAAAGGCCCTGGTCTACAGCACTGCACTATAAAGGCCCTGGTCTACAGCACTGCACTATAAAGGCCCTGGTCTACAGCACTGCACTATAAAGGCCCTGGTCTACAGCACTGCACTATAAAGGCCCTGGTCTACAGCACTGCACTATAAAGGCCCTGGTCTACAGCACTGCACTATAAAGGCCCTGGTCTACAGCACTGCACTATAAAGGCCCTGGTCTACAGCACTGCGATATAAAGGCCCTGGTCTACAGCACTGCACTATAAAGGCCCTGGTCTACAGCACTGCACTATAAAGGCCCTGGTCTACAGCACTGCACTATAAAGGCCCTGGTCTACAGCACTGCACTATAAAGGCCCTGGTCTACAGCACTGCACTATAAAGGCCCTGGTCTACAGCACTGCACTATAAAGGCCCTGGTCTACAGCACTGCACTATAAAGGCCCTGGTCTACAGCACTGCACTATAAAGGCCCTGGTCTACAGCACTGCACTATAAAGGCCCTGGTCTACAGCACTGCACTATAAAGGCCCTGGTCTACAGTACTGCACTATAAAGGCCCTGGTCTACAGTACTGCACTATAAAGGCCCTGGTCTACAGCACTGCACTATAAAGGCCCTGGTCTACAGCACTGCACTATAAAGGCCCTGGTCTACAGCACTGCACTATAAAGGCCCTGGTCTACAGCACTGCACTATAAAGGCCCTGGTCTACAGCACTGCACTATAAAGGCCCTGGTCTACAGCACTGCACTATAAAGGCCCTGGTCTACAGCACTGCACTATAAAGGCCCTGGTCTACAGTACTGCACTATAAAGGCCCTGGTCTACAGCACTGCACTATAAAGGCCCTGGTCTACAGCACTGCACTATAAAGGCCCTGGTCTACAGCACTGCACTATAAAGGCCCTGGTCTACAGCACTGCACTATAAAGGCCCTGGTCTACAGCACTGCACTATAAAGGCCAGGGAATAGGATGTCATTTCAACTCTCTTGCCATTCCCAATAAAACCAATAACAACTTATAAAGGCTTTATAGAGCCTCGTAGAGCCGTCATAAGCACTACATAAGAGTGTGTTGTATTTGTATGATGCTTAATGATACTCACAGGTCAATGCAGGACTTGGCTCTCAGGCTGCCCTCCACCACTGAATACAGAGACGGTGCTGTACACAAGACTATAGAGAGAGGTCAGGGGTTAAAGGTCAACCACTGAATACAGAGACGGTGCTGTACACAAGACTATAGAGAGAGAGGTTAGGGGTTAAAGGTCAACCACTGAATACAGAGACGGTGCTGTACACAAGACTATAGAGAGAGAGGTTAGGGGTTAAAGGTCAACCACTGAATACAGAGACGGTGCTGTAACACAAGACTATAGAGAGAGGTTAGGGGTTAAAGGTCAACCACTGAATACAGAGACGGTGCTGTACACAAGACTATAGAGAGAGGTCAGGGGTTAAAGGTCAACCACTGAATACAGAGACGGTGCTGTACACAAGACTATAGAGAGAGAGGTTAGGGGTTAAAGGTCAACCACTGAATACAGAGACGGTGCTGTACACAAGACTATAGAGAGAGGTCAGGGGTTAAAGGTCAACCACTGAATACAGAGACGGTGCTGTACACAAGACTATAGAGAGAGAGGTTAGGGGTTAAAGGTCAACCACTGAATACAGAGACGGTGCTGTACACAAGACTATAGAGAGAGATCAGGGGTTAAAGGTCAACCACTGAATACAGAGACGGTGCTGTACACAAGACTATAGAGAGAGAGGTTAGGGGTTAAAGGTCAACCACTGAATACAGAGACGGTGCTGTACACAAGACTATAGAGAGAGGTCAGGGGTTAAAGGTCAACCACTGAATACAGAGACGGTGCTGTACACAAGACTATAGAGAGAGAGGTTAGGGGTTAAAGGTCAACCACTGAATACAGAGACGGTGCTGTACACAAGACTATAGAGAGAGAGGTTAGGGGTTAAAGGTCAACCACTGAATACAGAGACGGTGCTGTACACAAGACTATAGAGAGAGAGGTTAGGGGTTAAAGGTCAACCATTGAATACAGAGACGGTGCTGTACACAAGACTATAGAGAGAGAGGTTAGGGGTTAAAGGTCAACCACTGAATACAGAGACGGTGCTGTACACAAGACTATAGAGAGAGGTCAGGGGTTAAAGGTCAACCACTGAATACAGAGACGGTGCTGTACACAAGACTATAGAGAGAGAGGTTAGGGGTTAAAGGTCAACCACTGAATACAGAGACGGTGCTGTACACAAGACTATAGAGAGAGAGGTTAGGGGTTAAAGGTCAACCACTGAATACAGAGACGGTGCTGTACACAAGACTATAGAGAGAGGTCAGGGGTTAAAGGTCAGGGGTTAAAGGTCATCACGGGACTTGGCTCTCAGGCTGCCCTCTGCCTCCACCACTGAATACAGAGATGGTGCTGTACACAAGACTATAGAGAGAGAGGTCAGGGGTTAAAGGTCAACCACTGAATACAGAGACCTCAGGGGTCAGAGCTCAGAGGTAGGTTCGGTTCTGACGCTTGAATCTGATGGTGAAGGGGTTGTAGAGAGTCAGGAACTCCTCTGGTCAGAGTAGAAAACCAGTTCAGATGGAAACAGGAAGATAGGAAGAGACTGGGAGGGAGATGAGAAGGCAGGGACATCTCTCTCAGCCCCGCCCCCCGGACCCGCTCTCCTGCCCTTTCATTGGCTGCTGCTGCTGCTGCATGACGACGGGTCCTTAGTCATGATCTGATTGGCTCATAAACGGGAGTGGCTGTGACGTTACAACAGCGACATCTGTCGGCCAGGAGGAGAGATCGCTTTCGGTTAGAGAGAATTACAAGTCATTTTCATCTGGTTTAGCTCAGGTTACTCGTCTGAGAGGTTTAAAAAGCAGGGCTTTATTTCAGATAACGTTATTCCTTTATCTCTTTGTGATTCCTGCAGATGGACGAGGACTTCGTCTCCGCATCTATTCCCTCGTCATGCTGTTATTGCTCCATCTCACAGTTTGCTAACGTTACTTGGTTGCCGTCTGTGTGTCTAGTTAAATTAAAACAGTTTATCTATCCACACCCGACTGGCTTCACCAAGTTATCCAGACTTCTGTCTGTAGCTATAACGTAACATTACGTTAGCTAACAGACTGCAGATAGCGAGCTTAACGAAGACCTCTGAGCACAAAACATGCCATATATATGCTAAAAAAAAAATACCCTGACCTGTTATACTAATTATCACTACCGTATAGACGGTTAAAACATACACAAAAGTAGAGTAAAGTAGAGATCGTTCACCAATTTACCTCTCTCCTATCTTTCTGTTTAGTTTCTACTTCAGAACCCGCCCTTTGAAATGCACCAATGAAGGAAGCGTAGTGAGTCAATGCTGCCGTTTCATTGGTCATTTCTCGTGTCCGTCTGAGTGTTTTTCCGGGTTTACGTTTTGCGCGGTGACATCGCCAACGCCCGCCTTTCCTGTCCACTGATTGGTTTTCCCGGAGAGACGTGAAGCGCTGAGACGGACTGCCGTCCAGTTCCGGTATGTGTGACTGCATTACAGTAACTAACATATACTGTTTTAAAAGCGGCATACAGGCCTGCTCTGACTTACTTTACAACTGTTATTGTTCTATCTACATATGAATACCACATTTACAAATGAGAAACGTCTTAGGAATGTATATCTATATCTTTTCTTTTTTTTGGACTCTTGGTTTTTTTATGATCACTTTTCATATGTACTTAAAATTGTAGATACCCCTTTATTTTTGTATTATTATTTTGTATTTTATTTTGTATTTATTTTTATTTCTCAGAATAGTCCCTGATTACACTAAAGAGGGTTTTTATTCTCTCTTACTATTGAGAACACTTGGTTTGGTCTTGAACATCATTTTCGGTTGAGGTAAAGTTCAAAAACCGGACAACAACTTGCTCAGAGTTTATGATATGAGCTATTTTCACTTCAACTTGACTTAAATGGTGCAGATCTCAGTTCCTTACTGCTTACGTTCACTTCTCCTGCGTTTTCGACTCTACAGTTTATACGTTTATATAATCTTTGTTGTTTAGTCTTTGTCTATAGTTTCTCTTAATGCTAGAGGGTGTTGTGTTGTCTATAGTTTCTCTTAATGCTAGAGGGTGTTGTGTTGTGTTGTGTTGTCTATAGTTTCTCTTAATGCTAGAGGGTGTTGTGTTGTGTTGTGTTGTCTATAGTTTCTCTTAATGCTAGAGGGTGTTGTGTTGTCTATAGTGTGTCTTAATGCTAGAGGGTGTTGTGTTGTGTTGTCTATAGTTTATCTTAATGCTAGAGGGTGTTGTGTTGTCTATAGTTTCTCTTAATGCTAGAGGGTGTTGTGTTGTGTTGTGTTGTCTATAGTGTGTCTTAATGCTAGAGGGTGTTGTGTTGTCTATAGTGTGTCTTAATGCTAGAGGGTGTTGTGTTGTCTATAGTTTATCTTAATGCTAGAGGGTGTTGTGTTGTCTATAGTTTCTCTTAATGCTAGAGGGTGTTGTGTTGTGTTGTCTATAGTTTCTCTTAATGCTAGAGGGTGTTGTGTTGTGTTGTCTATAGTTTCTCTTAATGCTAGAGGGTGTTGTGTTGTGTTGTCTATAGTGTGTCTTAATGCTAGAGGGTGTTGTGTTGTCTATAGTGTGTCTTAATGCTAGAGGGTGTTGTGTTGTGTTGTGTTGTCTATAGTGTGTCTTAATGCTAGAGGGTGTTGTGTTGTGTTGTCTATAGTGTGTCTTAATGCTAGAGGGTGTTGTGTTGTGTTGTCTATAGTTTATCTTAATGCTAGAGGGTGTTGTGTTGTGTTGTCTATAGTGTGTCTTAATGCTAGAGGGTGTTGTGTTGTCTATAGTGTGTCTTAATGCTAGAGGGTGTTGTGTTGTCTATAGTGTATCTTAATGCTAGAGGGTGTTGTGTTGTGTTGTCTATAGTTTCCCTTAATGCTAGAGGGTGTTGTGGTCTTATTCTTATTTGCTAAACAACTTTGAACAGATTTTAGTTTTTTTCTTCCAAGAGTCGCACTCAATTTCTGCTGATGCCATCTTCTGGAAGTCACAGTTGGGAAATGATATTTCCCATGAGTCTCTGTCGGGGTCATTACAATGAAAACTTCCTTTGGTGGTAATAGTCTACACTCGGACTGTGACCCATTTGGTCACTTTATTTGTCTTGTGATCAATGACATAACGCTCATTACTGTAAACTTCTACGTGTACAACACCAAACATGAGAATGGTGAGTTGCTTGAATCTGTAGAGAATCATATACTTCACTAAATGTCCCAATTCGTTATTGTTGATAGGAGGGGACTTTCACATGACCTCATCTGATAGATGGGCCCCCCCAAGTAGGCCATCCAATCAGAATTTGGGTTCAATACTTTTTATGGAAAAGTTTGATCTTACTGATATATAAAAGGCACTGCGTTTCAGAGCAAGAGGCGTCACTACAGTCCCTGGTTCGAATCCAGGCTGTGTCACATCCGGCCGTGATCGGGAGTACCATAGGGCAGCGCACAGTTGGCCCGGCGTGGTCCGTGTTTGACCGGGGTAGGCCGTCATTGTAAATGAGATTTTTTTTAACTGACTTGCCTCGTTAAATAAAAAAATCAAACAACTTCAGATGTGTCCATGTAAACAGGATTATTAGTTGTCTCAACATCAGAAAACAGAAAGGAAAACACTGCACACTGTTGCTCATAGTCTCCACCCTTAGGTCTTCAGCCATCCATACTCCCAGGTGATATTTATTTACAGCGTTTCCACCCTTAGGTCTTCAGCCATCCATATCCCAGGTAAGAATAGGAAATATGAAATACACAAATAAAGTAAATAAATAAATAATCATGCTATATACAGGGTCAGTACCATATTAACAACGTGCAGAGATACTGGAGTGATGGAGGTAGATATGTATAGGGGGAAGGGGACAGGGATACTGGAGTGATGGAGGTAGATATGTATAGGGGACAGGGATACTGGAGTGATGGAGGTAGATGTGTATAGGGGACAGGGATACTGGAGTGATGGAGGTAGATATGTATAGGGGGAAGGAGACAGGGATACTGGAGTGATGGAGGTAGATATGTATAGGGGACAGGGATACTGGAGTGATGGAGGTAGATGTGTATAGGGGGAAGGGGACAGGGATACTGGAGTGATGGAGGTAGATATGTATAGGGGGAAGGGGACAGGGATACTGGAGTGATGGAGGTAGATGTGTATAGGGGGAAGGGGACAGGGATACTGGAGTGATGGAGGTAGATATGTATAGGGGGAAGGGGACAGGGATACTGGAGTGATGGAGGTAGATATGTATAGGGGGAAGGGGACAGGGATACTGGAGTGATGGAGGTAGATATGTATAGGGGACAGGGATACTGGAGTGATGGAGGTAGATGTGTATAGGGGACAGGGATACTGGAGTGATGGAGGTAGATATGTATAGGGGGAAGGAGACAGGGATACTGGAGTGATGGAGGTAGATATGTATAGGGGACAGGGATACTGGAGTGATGGAGGTAGATGTGTATAGGGGGAAGGGGACAGGGATACTGGAGTGATGGAGGTAGATATGTATAGGGGGAAGGAGACAGGGATACTGGAGTGATGGAGGTAGATGTGTATAGGGGACAGGGATACTGGAGTGATGGAGGTAGATATGTATAGGGGGAAGGAGACAGGGATACTGGAGTGATGGAGGTAGATATGTATAGGGGACAGGGATACTGGAGTGATGGAGGTAGATGTGTATAGGGGACAGGGATACTGGAGTGATGGAGGTAGATATGTATAGAGGACAGGGATACTGTAGTGATGGAGGTAGATATGTATAGGGGGAAGGAGACAGGGATACTGGAGTGATGGAGGTAGATATGTATAGGGGGAAGGAGACAGGGATAATGGAGTGATGGAGGTAGATATGTATAGGGGGAAGGGGACAGGGATACTGGAGTGATGGAGGTAGATATGTATAGGGGGAAGGAGACAGGGATACTGGAGTGATGGAGGTAGATATGTATAGGGGACAGGGATACTGGAGTGATGGAGGTAGATATGTATAGGGGGAAGGAGACAGGGATACTGGAGTGATGGAGGTAGATATGTATAGGGGACAGGGATACTGGAGTGATGGAGGTAGATGTGTATAGGGGACAGGGATACTGGAGTGATGGAGGTAGATATGTATAGGGGAAGGAGACAGGGATACTGGAGTGATGGAGGTAGATATGTATAGGGGACAGGGATACTGGAGTGATGGAGGTAGATATGTATAGGGGGAAGGGGACAGGGATACTGGAGTGATGGAGGTAGATATGTATAGGGGGAAGGAGACAGGGATACTGGAGTGATGGAGGTAGATGTGTATAGGGGACAGGGATACTGGAGTGATGGAGGTAGATATGTATAGGGGGAAGGAGACAGGGATACTGGAGTGATGGAGGTAGATATGTATAGGGGACAGGGATACTGGAGTGATGGAGGTAGATGTGTATAGGGGACAGGGATACTGGAGTGATGGAGGTAGATATGTATAGAGGACAGGGATACTGTAGTGATGGAGGTAGATATGTATAGGGGGAAGGAGACAGGGATACTGGAGTGATGGAGGTAGATATGTATAGGGGGAAGGAGACAGGGATAATGGAGTGATGGAGGTAGATATGTATAGGGGGAAGGGGACAGGGATACTGGAGTGATGGAGGTAGATATGTATAGGGGGGAAGGAGACAGGGATACTGGAGTGATGGAGGTAGATGTGTATAGGGGACAGGGATACTGGAGTGATGGAGGTAGATATGTATAGGGGGAAGGAGACAGGGATACTGGAGTGATGGAGGTAGATATGTATAGGGGACAGGGATACTGGAGTGATGGAGGTAGATGTGTATAGGGGACAGGGATACTGGAGTGATGGAGGTAGATATGTATAGAGGACAGGGATACTGTAGTGATGGAGGTAGATATGTATAGGGGGAAGGAGACAGGGATACTGGAGTGATGGAGGTAGATATGTATAGGGGGAAGGGGACAGGGATACTGGAGTGATGGAGGTAGATATGTATAGGGGGAAGGAGACAGGGATACTGGAGTGATGGAGGTAGATATGTATAGGGGACAGGGATACTGGAGTGATGGAGGTAGATATGTATAGGGGGGAAGGAGACAGGGATACTGGAGTGATGGAGGTAGATATGTATAGGGGACAGGGATACTGGAGTGATGGAGGTAGATGTGTATAGGGGACAGGGATACTGGAGTGATGGAGGTAGATATGTATAGGGGGAAGGAGACAGGGATACTGGAGTGATGGAGGTAGATATGTATAGGGGACAGGGATACTGGAGTGATGGAGGTAGATGTGTATAGGGGGAAGGGGACAGGGATACTGGAGTGATGGAGGTAGATATGTATAGGGGGAAGGAGACAGGGATACTGGAGTGATGGAGGTAGATGTGTATAGGGGACAGGGATACTGGAGTGATGGAGGTAGATATGTATAGGGGGAAGGAGACAGGGATACTGGAGTGATGGAGGTAGATATGTATAGGGGACAGGGATACTGGAGTGATGGAGGTAGATGTGTATAGGGGACAGGGATACTGGAGTGATGGAGGTAGATATGTATAGAGGACAGGGATACTGTAGTGATGGAGGTAGATATGTATAGGGGGAAGGAGACAGGGATACTGGAGTGATGGAGGTAGATATGTATAGGGGGAAGGGGACAGGGATACTGGAGTGATGGAGGTAGATATGTATAGGGGGGAAGGAGACAGGGATACTGGAGTGATGGAGGTAGATATGTATAGGGGACAGGGATACTGGAGTGATGGAGGTAGATATGTATAGGGGGAAGGGGACAGGGATACTGGAGTGATGGAGGTAGATATGTATAGGATGAAGGAGACTGGGATACTGGAGGGATGGAGTTAGATATGTATAAGGGACAGGGATACTGGAGTGATGGAGGTAGATATGTATAGGGGACAGGGATACTGGAGTGATGGAGGTAGATATGTATAGGGGGAAGGGGACAGGGATACTGGAGTGATGGAGGTAGATATGTATAGGGGACAGGGATACTGGAGTGATGGAGGTAGATATGTATAGGGGGAAGGAGACAGGGATACTGGAGTGATGGAGGTAGATATGTATAGGAGACAGGGATACTGGAGTGATGGAGGTAGATATATGTATAGGGGGAAGGGGACAGGGATACTGGAGTGATGGAGGTAGATATGTATAGGGGACAGGGATACTGGAGTGATGGAGGTAGATATGTATAGGGGGAAGGAGACAGGGATACTGGAGTGATGGAGGTAGATATGTATAGGGGACAGGGATACTGGAGTGATGGAGGTAGATATGTATAGGGGACAGGGATACTGGAGTGATGGAGGTAGATACAGTGGGCTCCAAAATTACTGGCAATGCACAAACAATATTTCAAAATATATATAAACAATATAATTATAGAGATAAACTCAAAATACCAACATGTGAAAAATACCGTACTTCATTAATGTTTCAATGGAACCCAACAAAATAATTTATTGATTTAATTAAAATTCAATGTCTTCCAAATCAAGGTTTCAAAATTAATATTATTGTAAATAACATCTACCAAAATTAATCCAGGAATTAAATTCCACTTATTTAAATGTATCTAAGTGTTAAGGAACTATATTGAGCCATTACATCACTTCCTGTTTCACTAGGGTATAAAAATGAGGTAACACTCATGCAATATCCCTTCGTGATCCAACACCATGAAGAAAAGAACTGGCAGTTCAAAAAAATACAGACGATCGTAGACCTTGATAAATCTGGTAACGGCTACAAGAAGATCCAACAAACGATTGAATATACCACTGGGCACTGTCAGGACAATTATTAAAACATTCAAAAGATATGGAACAGTGTAAAACCTCACGGGTAGAGGACGCAAATGCATTTTGCCCCCCCCCAGGATGAGGAGGAGGATGGTGAGAGAAGCAACCAAATCCCCAAGAGTCACTGACATGCCACCCAGCTCCCCACCGGCCATGCCACCCAGCTCCCCACCGGCCATGCCACCCAGCTCCCCATGCCACCCAGCTCCCCATGCCACCCAGCTCCCCACCGGCCATGCCACCCAGCTCCCCACCAGACATGCCACCCAGCTCCCCATGCCACCCAGCTCCCCATGCCACCCAGCTCCCCATGCCACCCAGCTCCCCATGCCACCCAGCTCCCCACCAGACATGCCACCCAGCTCCCCATGCCACCCAGCTCCCCACCAGACATGCCACCCAGCTCCCCACCAGACATGCCACCCAGCTCCCCACCAGACATGCCACCCAGCTCCCCACCAGACATGCCACCCAGCTCCCCATGCCACCCAGCTCCCCATGCCACCCAGCTCCCCACCAGACATGCCACCCAGCTCCCCACCAGACATGCCACCCAGCTCCCCACCGGCCATGCCACCCAGCTCCCCACCAGACATGCCACCCAGCTCCCCATGCCACCCAGCTCCCCACCAGACATGCCACCCAGCTCCCCACCAGACATGCCACCCAGCTCCCCATGCCACCCAGCTCCCCACCAGACATGCCACCCAGCTCCCCATGCCACCCAGCTCCCCATGCCACCCAGCTCCCCACCAGACATGCCACCCAGCTCCCCACCAGACATGCCACCCAGCTCCCCATGCCACCCAGCTCCCCACCAGACATGCCACCCAGCTCCCCACCAGACATGCCACCCAGCTCCCCATGCCACCCAGCTCCCCATGCCACCCAGCTCCCCATGCCACCCAGCTCCCCATGCCACCCAGCTCCCCACCAGACATGCCACCCAGCTCCCCATGCCACCCAGCTCCCCACCAGACATGCCACCCAGCTCCCCATGCCACCCAGCTCCCCACCAGACATGCCACCCAGCTCCCCATGCCACCCAGCTCCCCACCGGCCATGCCACCCAGCTCCCCACCAGACATGCCACCCAGCTCCCCATGCCACCCAGCTCCCCACCAGACATGCCACCCAGCTCCCCACCAGACATGCCACCCAGCTCCCCATGCCACCCAGCTCCCCCACCAGACATGCCACCCAGCTCCCCATGCCACCCAGCTCCCCATGCCACCCAGCTCCCCACCAGACATGCCACCCAGCTCCCCACCAGACATGCCACCCAGCTCCCCATGCCACCCAGCTCCCCACCAGACATGCCACCCAGCTCCCCACCAGACATGCCACCCAGCTCCCCACCAGACATGCCACCCAGCTCCCTACCAGACATGCCACCCAGCTCCCTACCAGATAATGTACAAACACTTATGTTAGAGTAAATACAACTCGTTTTTCAACCACTCCACAAATTTCTCGTTAACTATAGCTTTGGCAAGTCGGTTAGGACATCTACTTTGTGCATGACACAAGTCATTTTTCCAACAATTGTTTACAGATGTATTTTTTCACTTATAATTCACTGTATCACAGTTCCAGTGGGTCAGAAGTTTACATACACTAAGTTGACTGTGCCTTTAAACAGCTTGGAAAATTCCAGAAAATGATTTCATGGCTTTAGAAGCTTCTGATAGGCTAATTGACATCATTTGAGTCAATTGGAGGTGTACCTGTGGATGTATTTCAAGGCCTACCTTCAAACTCAGTGCCTCTTTGCTTGACATCATGGGAAAATCAAAATAAATCAGCCAAGACCTCCACAAGTCTGGTTCATCCTTGGGAGCAATTTTCAAAACGCCTGAAGGTACCACATTCATCTGTACAAACAATAGTACGCAAGTATAAACACCATGGGACCACGCATCCGTCATACCGCTCAGGAAGGAGACGCGTTCTGTCTCCTAGAGATGAACGTACTTTGGTGGGAAAAGTGTAAATCAATCCCAGAATAACAGCAAAGGACCTTGTGAAGATGCTGGAGGAAACAGATACAAAAGTATCTATATCCACAGTAAAACGAGTCCTATATCGACATAACCTGAAAGGCCGCTCAGGAAGGAAGAAGCCACAGCTCCAAAACCGCCATAAAAAAGCCAGACTACGGTTTTCAACTGCACATGGGGACAAAGATTGTACTTTTTGGAGAAATGTCCTCTGGTCTGATGAAACAAAAATAGAACTGTTTGGCCATAATGACCATCGTTATGTTTAGAGGAAAAGGGGGAGGCTTGCAAGCCGAAGAACACCATCCCAACCGTGAAGCACGGGGGTGGCAGCATCATGTTCTGGGGGTGCTTTGCTGCAGGAGGGACTGGTGCACTTCACAAAATAGATTATGTGAAAATTATGTGGATATATTGAAGCAACATCTCAAGACATCAGTCAGGAAGTTAAAGCTTGGTCGCAAATGGGTCTTCCAAATGGACAATGACCCCAAGCATACTTCCAAAGTTGTGGCAAAATGGCTTAAGGACAACAAAGTCAAGGTATTGGAGTGGCCATCACAAAGCCCTGACCTCAATCCTATAGAACATTTGTGGGCAGAACTGAAAAAAAGTGTGTGCGAGCAGGGAGGTCTACAAACCTGACTCAGTTACACCAGCTCTGTCAGGAGGAATGGGCCAAAATTCACCCAACTTATTGTGGGAAGCTTGTGGAACGCTACCCGAAACATTTGACCCAAGTTAAACAATTTAGAGGCAATATGACCGACCCAGGATAAGGTCAAGAACATTAAGGAGGAACCTTTTCCCCGGAACAAGTCTGAGCTTCAGTCGTTTCAGGAGCTTCTCAACTTTTACAACTGCTTCCTGTCTGATAACGCTACAGTGTTGGAGTCCTTATATCGCCTACTGGACCAGGAAGCTCCCTGGAGTTGGACTGACACCAACCAGGAAGTCTATAAACAGGTTAAGCAGCTGCCACAAGCAGATGGGCTGCTAGCCAACTACGATGATAGAAAGTCCCTGTTACTGGTCTGTGATGAGTCTGATCCCCTGTTACTGGTCTGTGATGAGTCTCTGATCCCCTGTTACTGGTCTGTGATGAGTCTCTGATCCCCTGTTACTGGTCTGTGATGAGTCTCCCTCTGAACCCCTGTTACTGGTCTGTGATGAGTCTCTGATCCCCTGTTACTGGTCTGTGATGAGTCTCTGATCCCCTGTTACTGGTCTGTGATGAGTCTCTGATCCCCTGTTACTGGTCTGTGATGAGTCTGATCCCCTGTTACTGGTCTGTGATGAGTCTCTGATCCCCTGTTACTGGTCTGTGATGAGTCTGATCCCCTGTTACTGGTCTGTGATGAGTCTGATCCCCTGTTACTGGTCTGTGATGAGTCTGATCCCCTGTTACTGGTCTGTGATGAGTCTGATCCCCTGTTACTGGTCTGTGATGAGTCTGATCCCCTGTTACTGGTCTGTGATGAGTCTGATCCCCCTGTTACTGGTCTGTGATGAGTCTGATCCCCTGTTACTGGTCTGTGATGAGTCTGATCCCCTGTTACTGGTCTGTGATGAGTCTGATCCCCTGTTACTGGTCTGTGATGAGTCTCCCTCTGAACCCCTGTTACTGGTCTGTGATGAGTCTCCCTCTGAACCCCTGTTACTGGTCTGTGATGAGTCTCTGATCCCCTGTTACTGGTCTGTGATGAGTCTCTGATCCCCTGTTACTGGTCTGTGATGAGTCTGATCCCCTGTTACTGGTCTGTGATGAGTCTGATCCCCTGTTACTGGTCTGTGATGAGTCTGATCCCCTGTTACTGGTCTGTGATGAGTCTGATCCCCTGTTACTGGTCTGTGATGAGTCTCTGATCCCCTGTTACTGGTCTGTGATGAGTCTGATCCCCTGTTACTGGTCTGTGATGAGTCTGATCCCCTGTTACTGGTCTGTGATGAGTCTGATCCCCTGTTACTGGTCTGTGATGAGTCTCTGATCCCCTGTTACTGGTCTGTGATGAGTCTCTGATCCCCTGTTACTGGTCTGTGATGAGTCTGATCCCCTGTTACTGGTCTGTGATGAGTCTGATCCCCTGTTACTGGTCTGTGATGAGTCTCTGATCCCCTGTTACTGGTCTGTGATGAGTCTCTGATCCCCTGTTACTGGTCTGTGATGAGTCTGATCCCCTGTTACTGGTCTGTGATGAGTCTGATCCCCTGTTACTGGTCTGTGATGAGTCTGATCCCCTGTTACTGGTCTGTGATGAGTCTGATCCCCTGTTACTGGTCTGTGATGAGTCTGATCCCCTGTTACTGGTCTGTGATGAGTCTGATCCCCTGTTACTGGTCTGTGATGAGTCTGATCCCCTGTTACTGGTCTGTGATGAGCCTGATCCCCTGTTACTGGTCTGTGATGAGTCTCTGATCCCCTGTTACTGGTCTGTGATGAGTCTCTGATCCCCTGTTACTGGTCTGTGATGAGCCTCTGATCCCCTGTTACTGGTCTGTGATGAGTCTGATCCCCTGTTACTGGTCTGTGATGAGTCTGTCAGGTCATCATTGTGTTGTCTTCCCCGAACCCCTTGCTGGTCCTGCTTCATCATCTGAAGCCCCAGATTATTTCCCCTGGATGGTCAGATGCAGCCTGATTCTGGGAGCCCATGGTTATGAGTTCTGCTATCGTCCAGGGAAGCAGCTGGCTAATGTGGATGACCTGAATCTCTTGCCACTAGCTACCCTTTTGTTGGACCCACCACATCCCTGGGAAGTAATGCTGTTTGAGTTGGTGCCTGGTGTCCCTCTCCTTTATTATAATGTCCCTCTCCTTTATTATAATGTCCCTCTCCTTTATTATAATGTCCCTCTCCTTTATTATAATGTCCCTCTCCTTTATTATAATGTCCCTCTCCTTTATTATAATGTCCCTCTCCTTTATTATAATGTCCCTCTCCTTTATTATAATGTCCCTCTCCTTTATTATAATGTCCCTCTCCTTTATTATAATGTCCCTCTCCTTTATTATAATGTCCCTCTCCTTTATTATAATGTCTACAGTGCATTCGGAAAGATTTCAGACCGCTTTACTTTTTCCACAAATTGTTATCTTACAGCCTTATTCTAAAAAAAATTAAACTCATTAATCTACACACAATACCCCATAATGACTCAATACCCCATAATGACTCAATACCCCATAATGACTCAATACCCCATAATGACTCAATACCCCATAATGACCCAATACCCCATAATGACACAATACCCCATAATGACTCAATACCCCATAATGACTCAATACCCCATAATGACTCAATACCCCATAATGACTCAATACCCCATAATGACTCAATACCCCATAATGACTCAATACCCCATAATGACTCAATGACACAATACCCCATAATGACACAATACCCCATAATGACTCAATACCCCATAACGACTCAATACCCCATAACGACTCAATACCCCATAACGACATAATGACTCAATACCCCATAATGACACAATACCCCATAATGACTCAATGACACAATACCCCATAATGACACAATACCCCATAATGACTCAATACCCAATAATGACTCAATACCCCATAATGACCCAATACCCCATAATGACATAATGACTCAATACCCCATAATGACACAATACCCCATAATGACCCAATACCCCATAATGACCCAATACCCCATAATGACATAATGACCCAATACCCCATAATGACCCAATACCCCATAATGACCCAATACCCCATAATGACTCAATACCCCATAATGACTCGATACCCCACAGTGACTCGATACCCCATAATGACTCGATACCCCACAGTGACTCGATACCCCACATGTTCCTCCCTCACTGGCCTGGATGCCCTACCTCCCTCACTGCCCTGCCTCCAGAGCCTATACCAGCACCTCCCTCACTGCCATGCCTCCAGAGACTATACCAGCACCTCCCTCACTGCCTTGCCTCCAGAGCCTATACCAGCACCTCCCTCACTGCCCTGCCTCCAGAGCCTATACCAGCACTTCCCTCACTGCCTTGCCTCCAGAGACTATACCAGCACCTCCCTCCCTGCCCTGCCTCCAGAGCCTATACCAGCACCTCCCTCACTGCCTTGCCTCCAGAGCCTATACCAGCACCTCCCTCACTGCCTTGCCTCCAGAGCCTATACCAGCACCTCCCTCACTGCCCTGCCTCCAGAGACTATACCAGCACCTCCCTCACTGCCCTGCCTCCAGAGACTATACCAGCACCTCCCTCACTGCCCTGCCTCCAGAGCCTATACCAGCACCTCCCTCACTGCCCTGCCTCCAGAGCCTATACCAGCACCTCCCTCACTGCCCTGCCTCCAGAGCCTATACCAGCACCTCCCTCACTGCCTTGCCTCCAGAGCATATACCAGCACCTCCCTCACTGCCCTGCCTCCAGAGCCTATACCAGCACCTCCCTCACTGCCCTGCCTCCAGAGACTATACCAGCACCTCCCTCGCTGCCCTGCCTCCAGAGACTATACCAGCACCTCCCTCACTGCCCTGCCTCCAGAGCCTATACCAGTACCTCCCTCACTGCCCTGCCTCCAGAGCCTATACCAGTACCTCCCCTCACTGCCCTGCCTCCAGCACCTCCCTCACTGCCCTGCCTCCAGAGCCTATACCAGCACCTCCCTCACTGCCCTGCCTCCAGAGACTATACCAGCACCTCCCTCACTGCCCTGCCTCCAGAGACTATACCAGTACCTCCCTCACTGCCCTGCCTCCAGAGACTATACCAGCACCTCCCTCACTGCCCTGCCTCCAGAGCCTATACCAGCACCTCCCTCACTGCCCTGCCTCCAGAGACTATACCAGTACCTCCCTCACTGCCCTGCCTCCAGAGCCTATACCAGCACCTCCCTCACTGCCCTGCCTCCAGAGCCTATACCAGCACCTCCCTCACTGCCCTGCCTCCAGAGACTATACCAGCACCTCCCTCCCTGCCCTGCCTCCAGAGCCTATACCAGTACCTCCCTCACTGCCCTGCCTCCAGAGCCTATACCAGCTTCTCCCTCCCTGCCCTGCCTCCAGAGCCTATACCAGCACCTCCCTCCCTGCCCTGTTAGGGATGCTTCGTCCTCCCCAACGTTATGGGGAAGTCACTATGTGACTGGGCGAAGGAGGGTACGGTAAGGGTGTGCACGTTAACGAGCGCGCACGGACGATATATAGCCTTTTACCAGCCCCATTTCCCCCCACCAGCCGTAGAGGCCTGTGACTTACCTTCTCACTGAGGTCAATGAAGATCCCCACAGGGTTGAATCCTCAGCGTCGATTTTTTTACGGTTCGAATCGTGTAGTTGAGAGTCATAACCGTTTCGTAACTCATTAACAACCCTCCTCCGCATCAGTATTATGTCATACTGGTCTGAAACGCACACATGAAGGGGTCTAGGTACAAACTGTAAGCAGTCAAAGTAAAGTAAAATCTATTTTCCCATTCGTAGTTATAGCTAAACACTACATGGTAATTAGCTGAGCAGTTTGTCACTCTGCTCTATATATATAACACCAACATTAAAGGTCAATTATATGCAGTCAATGTACTGTCATTTCTATTGTCACATTCATACAGCATGCATACAGCATGCATACAGCATTCATAGAGCATGCATACAGCATTCATCGAGCATGCATACAGCATTCATCGAGCATGCATACAGCATTCATAGAGCATGCATACAGCATTCATCGAGCATGCATACAGCATTCATAGAGCATGCATACAGCATTCATAGAGCATTCATAGAGCATGCATACAGCATTCATAGAGCATGCATACAGCATTCATAGAGCATGCATACAGCATTCATCGAGCATGCATACAGCATTCATCGAGCATGCATACAGCATTCATAGAGCATGCATACAGCATTCATCGAGCATGCATACAGCATTCATCGAGCACGCATACAGCATTCATAGAGCATGCATACAGCATTCATAGAGCATGCATACAGCATTCATCGAGCATGCATACAGCATTCATAGAGCATGCATACAGCATTCATAGAGCATGCATACAGCATTCATAGAGCATTTTTAAACATACTGCACTTACGGGAAAACACAGAACGTTAAAGGAAATCTGAACATTCAATTTTCCAGATGTAAAGTTAGCGAACTAACTGACAATAAAATGTCTTGCATAGCAAGACACGAACGCGCTCCAGATATACTACGGATATATTTAATGACCCTTTAATGTGGTTACGACCTGTTATAACACGTTCCTGAAATGCTTATAGATGTGTAATAAATGCATTATGGGATATGTAGTCAAACATAGTCGTTAGCAAATATACTGTAGTTGTGTGGTTTGATTGTAGAGGCCTCCTATCGCTCCATCTTAAATAAGCCCCATTCACAAAATGTAGAACCAGGAACAGATATAGCCCTTGGTTCTCTCCAGACCTGACTGCTCTTGACCAGCACAAAAACATCCTGTGGCGTTCTGCATTAGCATCGAATAGCCCCCGTGATATGCAACTTTTCAGGGAAGTTAGGAACCAATACACGCATTCAATCAGAAAAGCAAAGGCTAGCTTTTTCAAGTAGAAATTTGCATCCTGTAGCACAAACTCCAAAAAGTTCTGGGACACTGTAAAGTCCATGGAGAATAAGAGCACCTCCTCCCAGCTGCCCACTGCTCTGAGGCCAGGAAACTCTGTCACCACCGATAAATCCACCATAATGGATAATTTCAATAAGCATTTTTCTACGGCTGGCCATGCTTTCCTCCTGGCTACCCCTACCCCGGTCTCTGTATATATCAATGATGTCTTACTTCCTGCTGGTGATTCTCTGATCCGCCTCCAGATCACTGCACCTGTACATAGCCCACCTGTACATAGCCCACCTGTACATAGCCCATCTGTACATAGCCCATCTGTACATAGCCCATCTGTACATAGCCCATCTGTACATAGCCCACCTGTACATAGCCCATCTGTACATAGCCCATCTGTACATAGCCCATCTGTACATAGCCCATCTGTACATAGCCCACCTGTACATAGCCCACCTGTACATAGCCCATCTGTACATAGCCCATCTGTACATAGCCCATCTGTACATAGCCCATCTGTACATAGCCCATCTGTACATAGCCCATCTGTACATAGCCCATCTGTACATAGCCCATCTGTACATAGCCCATCTGTACATAGCCCACCTGTACATAGCCCATCTGTACATAGCCCATCTGTACATAGCCCATCTGTACATAGCCCATCTGTACATAGCCCATCTGTACATAGCCCATCTGTACATAGCCCATCTGTACATAGCCCATCTGTACATAGCCCATCTGTACATAGCCCATCTGTACATAGCCCATCTGTACATAGCCCATCTGTACATAGCCCATCTGTACATAGCCCATCTGTACATAGCCCATCTGTACATAGCCCATCTGTACATAGCCCACCTGTACATAGCCCATCTGTACATAGCCCATCTGTACATAGCCCATCTGTACATAGCCCACCTGTACATAGCCCATCTGTACATAGCCCATCTGTACATAGCCCATCTGTACATAGCCCATCTGTACATAGCCCATCTGTACATAGCCCATCTGTACATAGCCCATCTGTACATAGCCCATCTGTACATAGCCCATCTGTACATAGCCCATCTGTACATAGCCCATCTGTACATAGCCCATCCAACTACCTCATCCCCATACTGTATTTATTTATCTTGCTCCTTTGCACCCCAGTATCTCTACTTGCACATTCATCTTCTGCACATCTATCACTCCAGTGTTTAATTTGCTAAATTGTAATTACTTCGCCACTATGGCCTATTTATTGCCTTGCCTCCCTTATCCTGCCTCATTTGCACTCACTGTATATAGACTTTTTCTATTGTGTTATTGACTGTACGTTTGTTTATGTGTAACTCTGTGTTGTTGTTTGTGTCGCACTGCTTTGCTTTATCTTGGCCAGGGCGCAGTTGTAAATGAGAACTTGTTCTCAACTGGCCTACCTGGTTAAATAAAGGACTTGTTCTCAACTAGTCTACCTGGTTAAATAAAGGACTTGTTCTCAACTAGCCTACCTGGTTAAATAAAGGACTTGTTCTCAACTAGCACATTCCCTTCACCCCCCCTCTCTCTCCTATTGGCTAGCTCATTCCCTTCACCCCCCCCTCTCTCTCTCCTATTGGCTAGCACATTCCCTTCACCCTCCCTCCCTCTCTCTCCTATTGGCTAGCACATTCCCTTCACCCCCCCCCTCTCTCTCTCCTATTGGCTAGCACATTCCCTTCACCCCCCTCTCTCTCCTATTGGCTAGCACATTCCCTTCACCCCCCCTCTCTCTCTCTCCTATTGGCTAGCACATTCCCTTCACCCCCCTCTCTCTCTCTCCTATTGGCTAGCATATTCCCTTCACCCCCCCTCTCTCTCTCTCCTATTGGCTATCACATTCCCTTCACCCCCCCTCCCTCTCTCTCCTATTGGCTAGCACATTCCCTTCACCCCCCTCTCTCTCTCTCCTATTGGCTAGCTCATTCCCTTCACCCCCCCTCTCTCTCCTATTGGCTAGCACATTCCCTTCACCCTCCCTCTCTCTCTCTCCTATTGGCTAGCACATTCCCTTCACCCCCCTCTCTCTCCTATTGGCTAGCACATTCCCTTCACCCTCCCTCTCTCTCTCTCCTATTGGCTAGCACATTCCCTTCACCCCCTCTCTCTCCTATTGGCTAGCTCATTCCCTTCACCCCCCTCTCTCTCTCTCCTATTGGCTAGCACATTCCCTTCACCCCTCTCTCTCTCCTATTGGCTAGCACATTCCCTTCACCCCCACTCTCTCTCTCTCCTATTGGCTAGCTCATTCCCTTCACCCCCACTCTCTCTCTCTCCTATTGGCTAGCACATTCCCTTCACCCCCACTCTCTCTCTCTCCTATTGGCTAGCTCATTCCCTTCACCCCCACTCTCTCTCTCTCCTATTGGCTAGCACATTCCCTTCACCCCCTCTCTCTCTCCTATTGGCTAGCACATTCCCTTCACCCCCCTCTCTCTCTCCTATTGGCTAGCTCATTCCCTTCACCCCCTCTCTCTCTCCTATTGGCTAGCACATTCCCTTCACCCCCCCTCTCTCTCCTATTGGCTAGCACATTCCCTTCACCCCCCTCTCTCTCTCTCCTATTGGCTAGCTCATTCCCTTCACCCCCACTCTCTCTCTCTCCTATTGGCTAGCACATTCCCTTCACCCCCCCTCTCTCTCCTATTGGCTAGCTCATTCCCTTCACCCCCCCTCTCTCTCTCTCCTATTGGCTAGCACATTCCCTTCACCCCCCTCTCTCTCTCTCCTATTGGCTAGCTCATTCCCTTCACCCCCCCTCTCTCTCTCTCCTATTGGCTAGCACATTCCCTTCACCCCTCTCTCTCTCCTATTGGCTAGCTCATTCCCTTCACCCCCCTCTCTCTCTCTCCTATTGGCTAGCACATTCCCTTCACCCCCCTCTCTCTCTCTCCTATTGGCTAGCACATTCCCTTCACCCCCTCTCTCTCCTATTGGCTATCACATTCCCTTCACCCCCCCCTCTCTCTCTCCTATTGGCTAGCTCATTCCCTTCACCCCCCCTCTCTCTCTCTCCTATTGGCTAGCACATTCCCTTCACCCCCTCTCTCTCTCTCTCCTATTGGCTATCACATTCCCTTCACCCCCCCCTCTCTCTCTCCTATTGGCTAGCTCATTCCCTTCACCCCCCTCTCTCTCTCTCCTATTGGCTAGCACATTCCCTTCACCCCCCCTCTCTCTCCTATTGGCTAGCTCATTCCCTTCACCCCCCCTCTCTCTCCTATTGGCTAGCACATTCCCTTCACCCCCCCCCTCTCTCTCTCCTATTGGCTAGCACATTCCCTTCACCCCCCTCTCTCTCCTATTGGCTAGCACATTCCCTTCACCCCCCCTCTCTCTCCTATTGGCTAGCACATTCCCTTCACCCCCCCTCTCTCTCCTATTGGCTAGCACATTCCCTTCACCCCCACTCTCTCTCTCTCCTATTGGCTAGCACATTCCCTTCACCCCCACTCTCTCTCTCTCCTATTGGCTAGCACATTCCCTTCATCCCCCCTCTCTCTCCTATTGGCTAGCTCATTCCCTTCACCCCCCTCTCTCTCTCCTATTGGCTAGCACATTCCCTTCACCCCCCCTCTCTCTCCTATTGGCTAGCTCATTCCCTTCACCCCCTCTCTCTCTCCTATTGGCTAGCACATTCCCTTCACCCCCCCTCTCTCTCCTATTGGCTAGCACATTCCCTTCATCCCCCACAGTCTCACAGCCCCCTCCCCCCCCGATACTTGGTACAGCACACAGTCTAACAGCCCCCCCTGATACTTGGTACAGCACACAGTCTAACAGCCCCCCCCGTCCTGATACTTGGTACAGCACACAGTCTCACAGCCCCCCCTGATACTTGGTACAGCACACAGTCTAACAGTCCCCCCCTGATACTTGGTACAGCACACAGTCTAACAGCCCCCCCTCTCCTGATACTTGGTACAGCACACAGTCTAACAGCCCCCCCTGATACTTGGTACAGCACACAGTCTAACAGCCCCCCCCGTCCTGATACTTGGTACAGCACACAGTCTCACAGCCCCCCCCCTGATACTTGGTACAGCACACAGTCTAACAGTCCCCCCCCTGATACTTGGTACAGCACACAGTCTAACAGCCCCCCCCTCTCCTGATACTTGGTACAGCACACAGTCTAACAGCCCCCCCGATACTTGGTACAGCACACAGTCTAACAGTCCCCCCCTGATACAGCACACAGTCTAACGGCTCCCCCCCCTCTGTCCATATACTTGGTACAGCACACAGTCTCACAGCCCCCCTGTCCTGTCCTGATACTTGGTACAGCACACAGTCTCACAGCCCCCCCCGTCCTGATACTTGGTACAGCACACAGTCTCACAGCCCCCCCCTGATACTTGGTACAGCACACAGTCTAACAGTCCCCCCCTGATACTTGGTACAGCACACAGTCTAACAGCCCCCCTCTCCTGATACTTGGTACAGCACACAGTCTAACAGCCCCCCCCCCCGATACTTGGTACAGCACACAGTCTAACAGTCCCCCCCTGATACAGCACACAGTCTAACGGCCCCCCCTCTGTCCATATACTTGGTACAGCACACAGTCTCACAGCCCCCCTGTCCTGTCCTGATACTTGGTACAGCACACAGTCTCACAGCCCCCCCCGTCCTGATACTTGGTACAGCACACAGTCTCACAGCCCCCCCCCGATACTTGGTACAGCACACAGTCTAACAGTCCCCCCCGATACTTGGTACAGCACACAGTCTAACAGCCCCCCCCGTCCTGATACTTGGTACAGCACACAGTCTCACAAGCGGTTGGTAGCGGTAACGATAGTTAATTAGAATATTTTACCCGATGAAACACACAGACCTGCTGGTTACCGTGACACACAATGGGATGGTTTAGTAACCATGGTAACAGATGACTAAAACTTTGATGTTGACAAACAAACAAGCAGATTTTAAAAGAAAAACACTATTTCATAAGGAAAGGTTTAGTTTTTTGTTTAATTCATCAAGTTGGTAACAGTTCCAGAGAATGACCTGATTAATTGGTTGATGTCTGTATGTGTTACTGTACTCAGTCGTGTGTACATCGAATACATACTCTTATGCTGAAGGCAAAGCACAGCTCTAGAAGCACAAATCCTATTATTATGGTCTTGCCAAGAAAGAGCCCCCATTTAAATCTGGAACATTCTTCTTCAACTTTATTTTTTTTTTAAATGTTTCGTCCTCAACCTTCTTCCTCAACCTTCTTCCTCAACATTCTTCCTCAACCTTCTTCCTCAACCTTCTTCCTCAACCTTCTTCCTCAACCTTCTTCCTCAACCTTCTTCCTCAACATTCTTCCTCAACATTCTTCCTCAACCTTCTTCCTCAACCTTCTTCCTCAACATTCTTCCTCAACATTCTTCCTCAACCTTCTTCCTCAACCTTCTTCCTCAACATTCTTCCTCAACATTCTTCCTCAACATTCTTCCTCAACATTCTTCCTCAACCTTCTTCCTCAACCTTCTTCCTCAACCTTCTTCCTCAACATTCTTCCTCAACCTTCTTCCTCAACCTTCTTCCTCAACATTCTTCCTCAACATTCTTCCTCAACCTTCTTCCTCAACCTTCTTCCTCAACCTTCTTCCTCAACATTCTTCCTCAACCTTCTTATTTTTTTAACATTCTTCTTCTGTAACATTTCTTCAACCTTCTTTAACCTTCTTATTTAACATTCTTCAAAATATTTTCTTCTTTAACATTTTTCAACATTCTTTTTTCTTTTTCAACCTTCCTCTTTAAAATGTTTCCTTCTTTGTCTGGTCGACTGAGATGTCAAGAAGGCAAAGCAACACCCAATCATGGACAGACCTCTTCCCATTTTAGCAACCATTGAGTCTGTATGTTTTGACCGTAACAGCTTGCTATCTAGGGTCACACCCAGCAGTTTAGTCTCTTAACTTGAGACAGGTCTGCCTACGGCGGCCTTTCTCAATAGCAAGGCTATGCTCACTGAGTCTGTACATAGTCAAAGCTTTCCTTAAGTTTGGGTCAGTCACAGTGGTCAGGTATTCTGCCACTGTGTTCTCTCTGTTTAGGGCCAAATAGCATTCTAGTTTGCTCTGTTTTTTTGTTAATTCTTTCCAATATGTCAAGTAATTATCTTTTTGATTTCTCATGATTTGGTTGTCTCTAATTGTGTTGCTGTCCTGAGGCTCTGTGGGGTCTGTTTGTGTTTGTGAACAGAGCCCCAGGACCAGCTTGCTTAGGGGACTCTTCTCCAGGTTCATCTCTCTGTAGGTGATGGCTTTGTTATGGAAGGTTTGGGAATCACTTCCTTTTAGGTGGTTGTAGAATTTAACGGCTCTTTTCTGGATTTTGATAATTAGCGGGTATCGACCTAATTCTGCTCTGCATGCATTATTTGGTGTTTTACATAGTATGCGGAGGATATTTTTGCAGAATTCTGCATGCAGAGTCTCAATTTGGTGTTTGTCCCATTTTGTGAATTCTTGGTTGGTGAGCGGACCCCAGACCTCACAACCATGAAGGGCAATGGGTTCTATAACTGATTCAAGTATTTTTAGCCAGATCCTAATTGGTATGTTGAATTATATGTTCCTTTTGGTGGCGTAAAAGGCCTTTCGTGCCTTGTCTCTCAGATCGTTCACAGCTTTGTGGAAGTTACCTGTGGCGCTGATGTTTAGGCCGAGGTATGTATAGTTTTCTGTGTGCTCTAAGGTAACGGTGTCTAGATGGAATTTGTATTTGTGGTCCTGGCGACTGGACCTGTTTTGGAACACAATTATTTTTGTCTTACTGAGATTTACTGTCAGGGCCCAGGTCCGGCAGAATCTGTGCAGAAGATCTAGGTGCTGCTGTAGGCCCTCCTTGGTTGGGGACAGAAGCACCAGATCATCAGCAAACAGTAGACATTTGACTTCAGATTCTAGTAGGGTGAGGGCCGGGTGCTGCAGACTGTTCTAGTGTCCTCGCCAATTCATTATATATATGTTGAAGAGGGTGGGGCTTAATCTGCATCCCTGTCTCACCCCACGGCCCTGTGGAAAGAAATGTGTGTTTTTTTGCCAATTTTAACCGCACACTTGTTGTTTGTGTACATGGATTTTATAATGTTGTATGTTTTTCCCCCAACACCACTTTCCATCCATTTGTATAGCAGACCCTCAGACCCTCAGACCCTCAGACCCTCAGGCCAAATTGAGTCAAAGGCTTTTTTGAAATCAACAAAGCATGAGAAGACTTTGCCTTTGTTTTGGTTTGTTTGTTTGTCAGTTAGGGTGTGCAGGGTGAATACGTGGTCTGTCGTACGGTAATTAGGTAAAAAGCCAATTTGACATTTGCTCAGTACATTGTTTTCACTGAGGAAATGTACGAGTCTGCTGTTATTGATAATGCAGAGGATTTCCCCAAGATTGCTGTTGTTCTCTTCACAGTCCTTGTTGTTCCATAAGGTGTATTTTTATCCATTTTTTAAATCGGATTCTACTGCTTTTATCAGTTACCTGATGTGGAATAGATAGATCTATGTAGTCATGTGTAACGGCCGTCGTTCAAATGAGACCAAAGGTGCAGCAGAGGATGTGTTCATCTTACAAGAATTTAATGAAAAAAAGAGAACACTATACAAAACGAAACCAAAAAAACGACCAGCCACAATTCTGTCAGGAAACAAACTAAACAGAAAACAATCACCCACAAACCCCAAAGGAAAAACAGGCTGCCTATGTATGACTCCCAATCAGCAACAACGAACTACAGCTGTTCCTGATTGAGAGCCACACACGGCCAAACCAAAGAAACAAACCAACATAGAACGCCCACCGATGTAACACCCTGGCCTAACCAAAATAGAGAACTAAAAACCCCTCTCTATGGACAGGGCGTTACAACATGGCTCTATGTAGTACTGTGCTCCTCGCATAATCTGTTCTGGACTCGGGGACTGTGAAGAGACCTCTGGTGGCATGTTTTGTGGGGTAGGCATGGGTGTCCGACCTGTGTGCAAGTATTTTAAACAGACAGCTCGGTCCATTCAGCTTGTCAACACCTCTTACAAAAACAAGTAATGAGGAAGTCAATCTCTCTTCCACTTTGATCCATGAGAGATTTTAATGTTAGCTCTCCGTGTACTTTCAATTTTCCCAAGTCCCTCTTTGTGGCACCTGATCACACGACTGAACAGTAGTCTTGTTGTGACAAAACTAGGGCCTGTAGGACCTGCCTTGTTGATAGTGTTGTTAAGAAGGTAGAAACTAGGGCCTGTAGGACCTGCCTTGTTGATAGTGCTGTTAAGAAGGTAGAAACTAGGGCCTGTAGGACCTGCCTTGTTGATAGTGTTGTTAACCTCTTGGGGCTAGGTGGGACGCTAGCGTGCCACCCGTGGTGCACTCCATCAACAGCAGGTGCATTTCAAGAGCGGCAAATTTGAATCCAAATAAATGTCAAAATTCAAATTTTTCAAAAATACAACTATGTTACACCATTTGAAAGATAAACATCTCCTTAATCTAACCACGTTTTACGATTTCAAAAAGGTTTTACGGCGAAAGCATAAATTTAGAGTATGTTAGGACAGTACATTTACAAGAGTTGTGTGTAATGTTTTGTCAAGTCAAAGACAGGGTCACCAAAACCATAAAACCAGCTAAAATGATACACTAACCTTTTACAATCTCCATCAGATGACACTCCTAGGACATTATGTTAGACAATGCATGCATTTTTAGTTCTATCAAGTTGATATTTATATCCAAAAACAGCGTTTTACTATGGCATTGATGTTGAGGAAATCGTTTCCCTCCAATAACCGGCAGTCAAGTCAGCGTCACAAATTAAATAATTAAAATTAGAAAACATTGGTAAAATATTATATTGTCATTTAAAGAATTATAGATTTACATCTTTTGAACGCAATCAACTTGCCAGATTTAAAAATAACCTTACTGGGAAATCACACTTTGCAATAATCTGAGCACTGTGCCCAGAAAAATATGCGTTGCGATACAGACTAGACGTCATGTTGGGGAGATCTAAAATCGAAAATACTATGTAAATAATCCATTACCTTTGATTCTCTTCATCAGATGTCACTTCCAGGTATCACAGGTCCATAACGAATGTAGTTTTGTTCAAAAAAGCTCATCATTTATGTCCAAAAATCTCCGTCTCGTTAGCACATGATGTAAGCCAGCCGGACTTCTCGTCATGAACGAGGGGAAAAATATATTTCCGTTCGTTCAAACATGTCAAACGTTGTATAGCATAAATCATTAGGGCCTTTTTAACCAGAACATGAATAATATTCAAGGTGGACGAATGCATAGTCTTTTATAACGTATTGGAACGAGGGTACCCAACATGAAGTAGCGCGCCAGGTGTCTAATGGGACATCACCGTTCCATGGCTCTTGTTCGGTCAGATCTCCCTCCAGAAGACTCAAAACACTTTGTAAAGGCTGGTGACATCTAGTGGAAGCAATAGGAAGTGCCAAAATATTCCTAAACCCCTGTGTTTTTCAATGGGATAGGTTTAAAGTCAATACAACACATCAGGTATCCACTTCCTGTCAGAAAATGTCTCAGGGTTTTGCCTGCCAAATGAGTTCTGTTATACTCACAGACACCATTCAAACAGTTTTGGAAACTTTAGAGTGTTTTCTATCCATATATAATAAGTATATGCATATTCTAGTTACTGGGTAGGATTAGTAACCAGATTAAATCGGGTACATTTTTTTTATCCAGACGTGCAAATGCTGCCCCCTAGACCCAACAGGTTAAGAAGGTAGAAACTAGGGCCTGTAGGACCTGCCTTGTTGATAGTGTTGTTAAGAAGGTAGAAACTAGGGCCTGTAGGACCTGCCTTGTTGATAGTGTTGTGAAGAAGGTAGAAACTAGGGCCTGTAGGACCTGCCTTGTTGATAGTGTTGTTAAGAAGGTAGAAACTAGGGCCTGTAGGACCTGCCTTGTTGATAGTGTTGTTAAGAAGGTAGAAACTAGGGTCTGTAGGACCTGCCTTGAAGGTAGACCAGCATTTTATTATGGACAGACTTCTCCCCAACTTAGCTACTGTTGCTACTGTTGTTGAAGCCGTCTTTGCAGGAGTAGGAGACATGGGGTGGGCAGGAGGGGCATAGGTCTGATCTGATGGGGCCTAAATGGGGTGTGGGCATGGTTGACTTGGGGAGGTGTTGATTGGTTGGTGTGGGGCTGTGGATGTGGCTGGTGGTGCTGTGGTCTGGATGTAGGTCCTCTCGGCGTGGGTCCTCTATGTGTAGGTCTGGGGGGGTCCCACAGGTCTGGGAGAGTGTCTCGCTGGTCTGGGCGGGGTGTCTACTGATCTGTTGCTCCTGTGTGAGGTGTTGGGGCTGCGTTTGAGAGCGATATCCTTTAGAGTCCTGGCGATGGTGGTCTCTGCTGCCTTGTATAGGTGGACCTGGTCATAGAGGCTGTTCAAGTGCAGGGTGGAGTGGTGGGCCAGGAAAACATTTGGTTTTGAAGCACAGTCACTGGAAATACTTGCGTTTATCTGCTGTATGGTAGCAGGGTGGAAGTCTTTCTTGGTAGCAGGGTGGATATAACCACTTGTGCATTGGGGAAAGTAGAAGAAGCTTTTTTCAATCACTCCCTTCAGTGCTGTGGCCCCCCTTTCCTGGCGCCCTCGGTGACCCTAGTTGATCCTCAGACAGAAGGTCTAGGGCGCTGGGTGAACCTAGTTGTTCCTCAGACAGAAGGTCTAGGGCGCGCTGGGTGACACTAGTTGTTCCTCAGACAGAAGGTCTAGGGCGCTGGGTGAACCTAGTTGGTCCTCAGACAGAAGGTCTAGGGCGCTGGGTGAACCTAGTTGTTCCTCAGACAGAAGGTCTAGGGTGGGCTGGGTGACCCTAGTTGGTCCACAGACAGAAGCTCTAGGGTGCTCTGGGTGACCCTAGTTGGTCCTCAGACAGAAGGTCTAGGGCACGCTGGGTGACCCTAGTTGTTCCTCAGACAGAAGGTCTAGGGGGTGCTGGGTGAACCTAGTTGTTCCTCAGACAGAAGGCCTGGGTGGGGGTTTCTTTCTCAAGAGAGCGCTTATCCTGCTGAGCTATCTCTTTGATTAGGCTAAAGTCCTGCTGAAACTGTTTGGGGGTTGCCCTATACCATTACTGTTCCAGACTTGTTCAGGTTGACATTGGCTGAGTCCTCGTTGTCTAGTATCCTGGGTTTCCACCCATCGGTAACACTTCCCTCTTAACAGAAGGGGTATAGTGCTAATATAGCACTGTGCCATGCCAGGGGATGGTCTGGTTAATATAGCACTGTGCCATGCCAGGGGATGGTCTGGTTAATATAGCACTGTACCAGGGGATGGTCTGGTTAATATAGCACTGTACCAGGGGATGGTCTGGTTAATATAGCACTGTGCCAGGGGATGGTCTGGTTAATATAGCACTGTACCAGGGGATGGTCTGGTTAATATAGCACTGTGCCATGCCAGGGGATGGTCTGGTTAATATAGCACTGTGCCATGCCAGGGGATGGTCTGGTTAATATAGCACTGTGCCAGGGGATGGTCTGGTTAATATAGCACTGTGCCATGCCAGGGGATGGTCTGGTTAATATAGCACTGTGCCATGCCAGGGGATGGTCTGGTTAATATAGCACTGTACCAGGGGATGGTCTGGTTAATATAGGAGGGCGTGGGGGGGTTGTCAGGAGGGGGTTCTCCACATTGACTCTGTACCGTAATACCCTGTATATAGCCTCCACATTGACTAGGTACCGTAATACCCCTGTATATAGCCTCCACATTGACTCTGTACCGGTACCCCCTGTATATAGCCTCCACATTGACTAGGTACCGTAATACCCTGTATATAGCCTCCACATTGACTAGGTACCGTGATACCCCTGTCTATAGCCTCCACATTGACTCTGTACCGTACCCCCTGTAGTATAGCATCTCACGTTGACTAGGTCTACTACACCTGTTGTATTCAGCATTTCACTGTGAGGTCTACTACACCTGTTGTATTCAGCATTTCACTGTGAGGTCTACTACACCTGTTGTATTCAGCATTTCACTGTGAGGTCTACTACACCTGTTGTATTCAGCATTTCACTGTGAGGTCTACTACACCTGTTGTATTCAGCATTTCACTGTGAGGTCTACTACACCTGTTGTATTCAGCATTTCACTGTGAGGTCTACTACACCTGTTGTATTCAGCATTTCACCGTGAGGTCTACTACACCTGTTGTATTCAGCATTTCACCGTGAGGTCTACTACACCTGTTGTATTCAGCATTTCACTGTGAGGTCTACTACACCTGTTGTATTCAGCATTTCACTGTGAGGTCTACTACACCTGTTGTATTCAGCATTTCACCGTGAGGTCTACTACACCTGTTGTATTCAGCATTTCACCGTGAGGTCTACTACACCTGTTGTATTCAGCATTTCACTGTGAGGTCTACTACACCTGTTGTATTCAGCGTTTCACTGTGAGGTCTACTACACCCGTTGTATTCAGCGTTTCACTGTGAGGTCTACTACACCCGTTCTATTCAGCGTTTCACTGTGAGGTCTACTACACCTGTTGTATTCAGCGTTTCACTGTAAGGTCTACTACACCTGTTGTATTCAGCGTTTCACTGTGAGGTCTACTACACCTGTTGTATTCAGCATTTCACTGTGAGGTCTACTACACCTGTTGTATTCAGCATTTCACTGTGAGGTCTACTACACCTGTTGTATTCAGCATTTCACTGTGAGGTCTACTACACCTGTTGTATTCAGCATTTCACTGTAAGGTCTACTACACCTGTTGTATTCAGCGTTTCACTGTGAGGTCTACTACACCTGTTGTATTCAGCGTTTCACTGTGAGGTCTACTACACCTGTTGTATTCAGCGTTTCACTGTGAGGTCTACTACACCTGTTGTATTCAGCGTTTCACTGTAAGGTCTACTACACCTGTTGTATTCAGCATTTCACTGTGAGGTCTACTACACCTGTTGTATTCAGCATTTCACTGTGAGGTCTACTACACCTGTTGTATTCAGCATTTCACTGTGAGGTCTACTACACCTGTTGTATTCAGCATTTCACTGTAAGGTCTACTACACCTGTTGTATTCAGCATTTCACTGTGAGGTCTACTACACCTGTTGTATTCAGCATTTCACTGTGAGGTCTACTACACCTGTTGTATTCAGCATTTCACTGTGAGGTCTACTACACCTGTTGTATTCAGCATTTCACTGTAAGGTCTACTACACCTGTTGTATTCAGCATTTCACTGTAAGGTCTACTACACCTGTTGTATTCAGCATTTCACTGTGAGGTCTACTACACCTGTTGTATTCAGCATTTCACTGTGAGGTCTACTACACCTGTTGTATTCAGCATTTCACTGTGAGGTCTACTTACACCTGTTGTATTCAGCATTTCACTGTTGTATTCGGCGCACGTGACAAATAAAATTTGATTTGATTTTCTCAACATATACCTATTTTTGACGCTTCTATTTTTCTCATGAGCTCCACAAGGCTTAACTTCAGCCTTTCGTGGTTTTCCATAACTTTGACCTACTACAGTAGTGGGCTGTACTTCAAACAACATGTAGATAGACAGCTATTCTTACCCTTCTAATACAGACTAATAGACATGTCACACAGTCTGCCTGCATCCCAAAACATCCCACAAGTCCAGAAGCTACTTGTCAATCTATACATTTTACCATTCCATCTTCTTTTAAAATGTTCCTCTCTCTCTCTCTCTCTCTCTCTCTCTCTCTCTCTCTCTCTCTCTCTCTCTCTCTCTCTCTCTCTTATTCTCTGTCTCTCTCTCTCTCTCTCTCTCTCTCTCTCTCTCTCTTATTCTCTCTCTCTCTCTCTCTCTCTCTCTCTCTCTCTCTCTCTCTCTCTCTCTCTCTCTCTCTCTCTCTCTCTCTCTCTCTCTCTCTCTCTCTCTCTCTCTCTCTCTCTCTCTCTTATTCTCTCTCTCTCTCTCTCTCTCTCTCTCTCTCTCTCTCTCTCTCTCTTATTCTCTCTCTCTTATTCTCTCTCTCTCTCTCTCTCTCTCTCTCTGTCTTCCTGTTTTGCCAAATAAGGAGACAGACTAGCACCAATCAGACACTGACAGCTATGGTTAGGAGAGGTTAAGAACTCTTCTAGCTAAAGGTTGTGTGTGTGTGTGTGTGTGTGTGTGTGTGTGTGTCTGTGTGTGTGTGATGTTTGTGACCACTTCCTCTCATCTCTCGTCTTCATTCTCTCAAAATGAGTCAGGAAGTCGGAGTATCGTTAGCTACAGGAAGTCGGTGTGTGTGTGATTACTGATCAACTCCTCATTCCTTCATAGTTCAGCCCTTTAGCACTGGCTAGTCTATATGTAATCTTCAGGTGAATGCTTACACAGAAGTGTGTGTGTGTGTGTGTGTGTGTGTGTGTGTGTGTGTGTGTGTGTGTGTGTGTGTGTGTGTGTGTGTGTGTGTGTGTGTGTGTGTGTGTGTGTGTGTGTGTGTGTGTGTGTGTGTGTGGTGTCTTCATGCTCCATCACTACCTCCCAGTGTGTGTGTGTTAGAAAAGGAGAGAGACAATAAGAAGAAGGAGAGAGATGGAGAGAGAGAATAAGGGGAGAGATGGAGGGGAGAGATGGAGGGAGAGAAGAAGTGGAGAGAAAGGAGAAGAGGAGAGATGGAGAGAGAGTATAAGAAGGGGAGAGATGGAGAGAGAGAAGAAGGGGAGAGAGAGGAGAAGGGGAGAGATGGAGGGAAAAGAAGGGGAGAGATGGAGGGGAGAGATGGAGAGAGAGAAGAAGTGGAGAGAAAGGAGAAGGGGAGAGATGGAGGGAGAAGAAGGGGAGAGATGGAGGGAGAGAAGAAGTGGAGAGAAAGGAGAAGGGGAGAGATGGAGAGAGAAGAAGGGGAGAGATGGAGAGAGAGTATAAGAAGGGGAGAGATGGAGAGAGAAGAAGGGGAGAGATGGAGAGAGAAGAAGAAGGGGAGAGATGGAGAGAGAGAAGAAGGGGAGAGATGGAGGGAGAGAAGAAGTGGAGAGAAAGGAGAAGGGGAGAGATGGAGAGAGAAGAAGAGGAGAGATGGAGAGAGAGAAGAAGAAGGGGAGAGATGGAGAGAGAGAAGAAGAAGGGGAGAGATGGAGAGATGGAGAAAGAGTCCAGAGAGTGTGCGTCTGTACATGTTGTGTATAAGGTCTGCATGAAAGGTTGGATTCTGTAGCTGTGTGTGTAATTAGACTTGCAGTAACACGCCCCTGATATTGTGTGAAATGCTACTCTCTCTCCTGATTAGGAGACAGGTTAGGATACTAGTATGTACCAGTCCTCTCCCCTGATTAGGAGACAGGTTAGGATACTAGTATGTACCAGTCCTCTAGAAGACAGGTTAGGATACTAGTATGTACCAGTTCTCTCCCCTGATTAGAAGACAGGTTAGGATACTAGTATGTACCAGTCCTCTCCCTTGATTAGGAGACAGGTTAGGATACTAGTATGTACCAGTCCTCTCCCCTGATTAGGAGACAGGTTAGGATACTAGTATGTACCAGTCCTCTCCCCTGATTAGGAGACAGGTTAGGATACTAGTATGTACCAGTCCTCTCCCCTGATTAGGAGACAGGTTAGGATACTAGTATGTACCAGTCCTCTCTCCTGATTAGGAGACAGGTTAGGATACTAGTATGTACCAGTCCTCTCCCCTGATTAGGAGACAGGTTAGGATACTAGTATGTACCAGTCCTCTCCCCTGATTAGGAGACAGGTTAGGATACTAGTATGTACCAGTCCTTCTCTCCCCTGATTAGGAGACAGGTTAGGATACTAGTATGTACCAGTCCTCTCCCCTGATTAGGAGACAGGTTAGGATACTAGTATGTACCAGTCCTTCTCTCCCCTGATTAGGAGACAGGTTAGGATACTAGTATGTACCAGTCCTCTCCCCTGATTAGGAGACAGGTTAGGATACTAGTATGTACCAGTCCTCTCCCCTGATTAGGAGACAGGTTAGGATACTAGTATGTACCAGTCCTCTCCCCTGATTAGAAGACAGGTTAGGATACTAGTATGTACCAGTCCTCTCCCCTGATTAGGAGACAGGTTAGGATACTAGTATGTACCAGTCCTCTCCCCTGATTAGAAGACAGGTTAGGATACTAGTATGTACCAGTCCTCTCCCCTGATTAGGAGACAGGTTAGGATACTAGTATGTACCAGTCCTCTCCCCTGATTAGAAGACAGGTTAGGATACTAGTATGTACCAGTCCTCTCCCCTGATTAGGAGACAGGTTAGGATACTTCTATATACTGTATGCCATTTAGCTTTTATCCAAAGTGACTTACAGTAGTGGGTGAATACATTTTGGTATGGATGTTCCTGGGAATCGAACCCACTATCCTGGCAGTGCCATGCTCTACCAGCCCTATCTGACTCTTCTGATTCTCCTAAAGCATGTGTCGTTCTGCTTGTCAGTTCCAGTCCTCCTTCTCTCTGTCACCTCACCTCTTCTTTCTACCCTCCATCTTGTTTTCTCAAGTACTCCTCCCTACCCTTTCTCCGCCTCTCTTTCTCCTTCGCTCTCTTCTATAAGGTTACAGGATGTGGTTATTGCATGTGTGTGTGCGTGTGCGTGTGTGTGTCTGTTTGTCTGTGAGTGTGTGTGTGTGTGTGTGTGTGTGTGTGTGTGTGTGTGTGTGTGTGTGTGTGTGTGTGTGTGTGTGTGTGTGTGTGTGTGTGTGTGTGTGCTTTAAACACGATACACACACCCATTCAAACAATAACACCTGGATACAGGAGACTGACCAAGAGGCCTGCAGTCCGACCAGACAGTTCTGAGCCATCTCTCTCTCACACACACACACACACACACACACACACACACACACACACACACACACACACACACACACACACACACACACACACACACACACACACACACACACACACACTCACAGACAAACAGACACACACACACACACGCACACACACACACACACACACAGTGAGTTCTGCAGAGACAGGTCTGAGAATCCCAGAGGTGTGTGTAGGACTGTGTGGAATGCTGTGCCTATGCAGAAAGAGAACAGTTTGTCAACTTTATCCATGACCATTCTAAAATAAATATTGGAAACGTTTTAGTGGCAATAAAATATAAATCACCTACAATTTAAAAATAAAAAAAATAAAAAATAAATAAAATGGACGTATGAAACGGAAACAGAGCTGGTTTGGAGGAAAAGTGTAGAGTAGTTTGTAATTTGGTGTTGTCATAATATTAACATTTCTAATGCTGTCAGATTGTCAAAACCAAGAGAGCAAAAGCGTTCTCTTAGAGAATGCCAGGACATCGTTTGCAGCAGCAGCAGCATGATACAATGGCGCCCTATGTAAATCCCCGTGTGCTTCTGAGAGTCCCGTTCATCAGGACACAACGGTGTGCAAACGTTTAATTACAATGAAAATGGTGCTGTACTGAACGACCCGTTGTTCTGAACGACCCGTTGATCTGAACGACCCGTTGTTCTGAACGACCCGTTGTTCTGAACGACCCGTTGAACATCGTTGTAATTAAGGTTACCCGGAGGGGACTGGTCTAGAGTGCTGCTGTACGAATTTTGCTGCAGCCTACGAGACTGTTGAAGAAATGTTTTTTTTGGGGGGGTGGAAAAGGGGACTTCGGTACTCTACATAACGGAATGAAACGTTGAGTGAACTGAACGCGCCCCGGTTTCTCCCCGTCTGAATGAGGAAGTCCGGAGGGGTGGGTGCGACACCGTATATATAATCGCGCGCCTTCTCTTCCTCCCGCTTCACTCCCCGGTCCCTGCGAGCCGCTCAGGTAAGACCTTTATAGTTCTCCACATCGGCCTTCACGTCTTTATGACTATTTGTTATCCGTGGTGATTTGTGTTGCATTCTACCTTTTGACTCACACTGTGCAAGATTTTAATGCAGTAGCCTCGGGATGTTGAATGTTAAGGATGTTGGTTTCTCTCGTCCATCTCACCTCTCTCCCTCTCTCCTCCACCTCATCTCTCTCCCTCTCTCCTCCACCTCACCTCTCCCCCTCTCTCCTCCACCTCACCTCTCTCCCTCTCTCCTCCACCTCATCTCTCTCCCTCTCTCCTCCACCTCACCTCTCCCCCTCTCTCCCACCTCACCTCTCTCCCTCTCTCCTCCACCTCATCTCTCTCCCTCTCTCCTCCACCTCACCTCTCCCCCTCTCTCCCACCTCATCTCTCTTCCACCCCATCTCTCTCCCTCTCTCCTCCACCTCATCTCTCTCCCTCTCTCCTCCACCTCACCTCTCCCCCTCTCTTCCACCTCACCTCTCTCCCTCTCTTCCACCCCACCTCTCTCCCTCTCTTCCACCCCACCTCTCGTCCATCTCACCTCTCTCCCTCTCTTCCACCCCACCTCTCTCTCTCTCTCTCTCCTCCACCTCACCTCTCTCCCTCTCCTCTCCCTCTCGTCCACCCCACCTCTCTCCCTCTCGTCCACCCCACCTCTCTCCCTCTCGTCCACCCCCCACCTCTCTCCTTCACCTCTCTCCCTCTCGTCCACCCCCACCTCTCTCCCTCTCCTCTCTCCCTCTCGTCCACCTCTCTTCTCCCCTAGTTTATAGGTGTATATATTCATCAGTGCAGTTGAATCATGGCGTGGGATGGTTATATAACCAATCTGATGGCGGGAACACCTCCCTTCGTGCAAGAGGCAGCGATCTGTGGGTCTGAGGCGGGGAAAGAGTCGGTCTGGGCAGCAACACCCGGAGGTCAACTGGCCGGTGTGACAGTAAGTAGGCTAACGCTAACGCTAGCTAACGTGTGTGTGTGTTTGCGGCTCTGACATCAGGAGTGTGTTTTTCAGTTGTTGACCAACCAGGGAGTAGCCAACTTACAGGGAACTCGGTGGAGAGACAATTACATCGCTTTCACAATGTTAACGTGTGGTTCCCATGCCGATAAAGCCCTTGAATTAAATTGGAGAGAGGAGAGAAGGAGAGATGAGAGAGGAGAGAGAGAAGGAGAGAGGAGAGAGGAGAGAGGAGAGAGAGAGAGAGAGAGAGAGAGAAGGAGAGAGGAGGAGAGAGGAGAGAGGAGAGAGAGAGAGAGAGAGAGGAGAGAGAGAGAGAGAGAGAGAGAGATTGGGTAATTTTGACACTGTCACATCAACAACTAGTTGGTTCTGGTGTCTATAAACTTGTTGGATAAACATGTTAAGAGAATATCTGGTTCTTTTATAAACAGTAGAGAATATTTTGTCAAGTTATTCCTGTCTGTGACCTTGTCTTGTGGTGACTCTCCTGACTTCTGGTAAAAAGCGTTTTTTAACCATTCATACTGCAGAATGGTGTCTGAGTTCCGTGTTTTCAGCTACATTCTGAGCTCCTTATTTGGTCATGTTGCACACAGCAACTTGACTCACACACACACACACACACACACACACACACACACACACACACACACACACACACACACCGCAACATATAGGAAGTGAAGAGAGACTCTTCTGTGAGCCACTTCCCCCCATCGAGAATGTCTGCCACACACACACACACCTACAGCCAGTCACATGAGGAGCATGAAGATGTGTTTGCTGAGAATGGCCTGTGTGTGTGTGTGTGTGTGTCAGACATTTTCAGGGTTTGGAAAGCTCAGGGTGGTGGGTGTGGTGTTTGTAAACAAACCTGCAGTCTTTCTCCACAACGCTCTAACACACACACACACACACACACACACACAAATGATTGAGCAAACAGTAGGCATGCAGATAACGCAAGAGGAGAGAGGGAGACCTTTTTGGTAGAAGAGAATCATCTTTAATGTCCACAGAGTTTCTTTGACAGTTTCTCTGAAGCAGGCAAGTCTCTCCCCCTTCTCTCTCTCTCTCTCTCTCCCTTCTCTCTCTCTCTCTCCCCCTTCTCTCTCTCTCTCTCTCCCCCTTCTCTCTCTCTCTCTCTCTCTCTCCCCCTTCTCTCTCTCTCTCTCTCCCCCTTCTCTCTCTCTCTCTCTCTCTCTCTCCCCCTTCTCTCTCTCTCTCTCTCCCCCTTCTCTCTCTCTCTCTCTCTCTCCCCTTCTCTCTCTCTCTCTCCCCTTCTCTCTCTCTCTCCCCCTTCTCTCTCTCTCTCTCTCTCTCTCTCTCCCCTTCTCTCTCTCTCTCTCCCCCCTCCCCTTCCTCCTCTTTCTCTCTTCTCTCTTCTCTGTCTCTCTCGTGGTTACATTTTCAGGAAGTCAGTTGAACTCTGAAGACAGCAGCGTGTTTTGTGGACAAGTCAGTACTTGTGCAGAGTTCTCATCTCTTTCCCCTGTCAGGACTTGCATCTTCTCTCTCTCTCGCTCCATTTTTCTCTTTCTCTTTTGCTCTCTTTCCACCTCTTCTCTCAATCTCTGTGCGTGTGCGCGCGTGTGAGTGTACATGCTTGCGCGCGCGTGTGAGTTGTTTGTGACCACTTCCTCTCAGTGCTGGTGATCTCTAGGCTGTTAGTAGTAACATAGTGGGTAAATACTGTCTCTTAGTGGTGGAGATAGATGGTCTAGAGCTAACTCAGGGGCATTGTGGGTAAATACTGGGTAAATACTGTCTCTTAGTGGTGGAGATAGATGGTCTAGAGCTAACTCAGGGGCATTGTGGGTAAATACTGGGTAAATACTGTCTCTTAGTGGTGGAGATAGATGGTCTAGAGCTAACTCAGGGGCATTGTGGGTAAATACTGGGTAAATACTGTCTCTTAGTGGTGGAGATAGATGGTCTAGAGCTAACTCAGGGGCATTGTGGGTAAATACTGGGTAAATACTGTCTCTTAGTGGTGGAGATAGATGGTCTATAGCTAACTCAGGGGCATTGTGGGTAAATACTGGGTAAATACTGTCTCTTAGTGGTGGAGATAGATGGTCTAGAGCTAACTCAGGGGCATTGTGGGTAAATACTGGGTAAATACTGTCTCTTAGTGGTGGAGATAGATGGTCTAGAGCTAACTCAGGGGCATTGTGGGTAAATACTGTCTCTTAGTGGTGGAGTAGATGGTCTATAGCTAACTCAGGGCATTGTGGGTAAATACTGTCTCTTAGTGGTGGAGATAGATGGTCTAGAGCTAACTCAGGGGCATTGTGGGTAAATACTGTCTCTTAGTGGTGGAGATAGATGGTCTAGAGCTAACTCAGGGGCATTGTGGGTAAATACTGGGTAAATACTGTCTCTTAGTGGTGGAGATAGATGGTCTAGAGCTAACTCAGGGCATTGTGGGTAAATACTGGGTAAATACTGTCTCTTAGTGGTGGAGATAGATGGACTAGAGCTAACTCAGGGGCATTGTGGGTAAATACTGGTTAAATACTGTCTCTTAGTGGTGGTGATAGATGGTCTAGAGCTAACTCAGGGCATTGTGGGTAAATACTGTCTCTTAGTGGTGGAGATAGATGGTCTAGAGCTAACTCAGGGCATTGTGGGTAAATACTGTCTCTTAGTGGTGGAGATAGATGGTCTAGAGCTAACTCAGGGCATTGTGGGTAAATACTGTCTCTTAGTGGTGGAGATAGGTGGTCTAGAGCTAACTCAGGGGCATTGTGGGTAAATACTGGGTAAATACTGTCTCTTAGTGGTGGAGATAGATGGACTATAGCTAACTCAGGGGCATTGTGGGTAAATACTGTCTCTTAGTGGTGGAGTAGATGGTCTAGAGCTAACTCAGGGGCATTGTGGGTAAATACTGGTTAAATACTGTCTCTTAGTGGTGGAGATAGATGGTCTAGAGCTAACTCAGGGGCATTGTGGGTAAATACTGGGTAAATACTGTCTCTTAGTGGTGGAGATAGATGGACTATAGCTAACTCAGGGGCATTGTGGGTAAATACTGTCTCTTAGTGGTGGAGTAGATGGTCTAGAGCTAACTCAGGGCATTGTGGGTAAATACTGGGTAAATACTGTCTCTTAGTGGTGGTGATAGATGGTCTATAGCTAACTCAGGGCATTGTGGGTAAATACTGTCTCTTAGTGGTGGAGATGGGCATTGTGGGTAAATACTGTCTCTTAGTGGTGGAGATAGATGGACTAGAGCTAACTCAGGGGCATTGTGGGTAAATACTGGGTAAATACTGTCTCTTAGTGGTGGAGATAGATGGTCTAGAGCTAACTCAGGGGCATTGTGGGTAAATACTGGGTAAATACTGTCTCTTAGTGGTGGAGATAGATGGTCTAGAGCTAACTCAGGGGCATTGTGGGTAAATACTGGGTAAATACTGTCTCTTAGTGGTGGAGATAGATGGTCTATAGCTAACTCAGGGGCATTGTGGGTAAATACTGGTAGGTTGGGGGTTCCATCCCCAGTTAAATTATCGACGCTGACCATACCGACCCATGTTTCACAGCCGTTTTGCTGATATCGTTCATTATGATAAGTAGCCTGTAGTAGAGAGATGTGAAGTTTGAAATGAAATAGTATGTACCAGTAGGAGAACAATAAACTGCTTCACATTAACGTTTTAAACTTCTCCTTCTGTTTGTCCTTATCACATCAATTCAGACAATTTATCCTGATATGGATTTTTGCCCCAGCTTTGTTAGGGAGATGGATTAGGGGTAAGGCACTGCCATAGACTAGTGTCCTGTCCAGGGGGTGTCCTGTCCAGGGGGTGTCCTGTCCAGGGGGTGTCCTGGTACATCAAGCTGTCTCACTACAGAAACAGGAGATAGACTAGTGTCCTGTCCAGGGGGTGTCCTGGTACATCAAGCTGTCTCACTACAGAAACAGGAGATAGACTAGTGTCCTGTCCAGGGGGTGTCCTGGTACATCAAGCTGTCTCACTACAGAAACAGGAGATAGACTAGTGTCCTGTCCAGGGGGTGTCCTGGTACATCAAGCTGTCTCACTGCAGAAACAGGAGTTGGACTGCTGCCTTATGGGCAGTTCTGGCTGGGACAAGGCTTATGGGCTGTTCTGGCTGGGACAAGGCTTATGGGCTGTTCTGGCTGGGACAAGGCTTATGGGCAGTTCTGGCTGGGACAAGGCTTATGGGCAGTTCTGGCTGGGACAAGGCTTATGGGCTGTTCTGGCTGGGACAAGGCTTATGGGCAGTTCTGGCTGGGACAAGGCTTATGGGCTGTTCTGGCTGGGACAAGGCTTATGGGCAGTTCTGGCTGGGACAAGGCTTATGGGCTGTTCTGGCTGGGACAAGGCTTATGGGCTGTTCTGGCTGGGACAAGGCTTATGGGCAGTTCTGGCTGGGACAAGGCTTATGGGCTGTTCTGGCTGGGACAAGGCTTATGGGCAGTTCTGGCTGGGACAAGGCTTATGGGCTGTTCTGGCTGGGACAAGGCTTATGGGCAGTTCTGGCTGGGACAAGGCTTATGGGCTGTTCTGGCTGGGACAAGGCTTATGGGCAGTTCTGGCTGGGACAAGGCTTATGGGCTGTTCTGGCTGGGACAAGGCTTATGGGCTGTTCTGGCTGGGACAAGGCTTATGGGCTGTTCTGGCTGGGACAAGGCTTATGGGCAGTTCTGGCTGGGACAAGGCTTATGGGCTGTTCTGGCTGGGACAAGGCTTATGGGCTGTTCTGGCTGGGACAAGGCTTATGGGCTGTTCTGGCTGGGACAAGGCTTATGGGCAGTTCTGGCTGGGACAAGGCTTATGGGCAGTTCTGGCTGGGACAAGGCTTATGGGCTGTTCTGGCTGGGACAAGGCTTATGGGCTGTTCTGGCTGGGACAAGGCTTATGGGCTGTTCTGGCTGGGACAAGGCTTATGGGCAGTTCTGGCTGGGACAAGGCTTATGGGCTGTTCTGGCTGGGACAAGGCTTATGGGCTGTTCTGGCTGGGACAAGGCTTATGGGCTGTTCTGGCTGGGACAAGGCTTATGGGCTGTTCTGGCTGGGACAAGGCTTATGGGCAGTTCTGGCTGGGACAAGGCTTATGGGCAGTTCTGGCTGGGACAAGGCTTATGGGCAGTTCTTAGCTATAGCAAAACCTTTACACATGTTTAGTTTGTGTGTGTGTGTGTGTGTGTGTGTGTGTGTGTGTGTGTGTGTGTGTGTGTGTGTGTGTGTGTGTGTGTGTGTGTGTGTGTGTGTGTGTGTGTGTCGGGTGTGGTCTGTTGAAGTTGGAGGTTCAGGGTGGGCATGACTGGACTAGAAGTGTTGGAATTCCTTAGCTGGAAATCTGGGACATTTTGGGGGAGGGGTAGAGAGAGAGAGAAGGGGGTAGAGAGAGAGAAGGGGGAGAGAGAGAGAAGGGGAGAGAGAGAGAAGGGGGAGAGAGAGAGAAGGGGGGGGTTAGAGAGAAAAGAAGAAGAGATTGATGGGAGTGAAAAGTTTGAATCCTTCAACAACAAAAAATGCAGGAACCTGTTTGAGCATGTACTTTATCTTTCCCTCTCTCTCTCTCTCTCTCTCTGTCTCTCTCTGTCTCTCTCTCTCTCTCTCTCTCTCTGTCTCTCTCTCTCTCTCTCTCTGTCTCTCTCTGTCTCTCTCTGTCTCTCTCTCTCTCTCTCTCTCTCTCTGTCTCTCTCTCTCTCTCTCTCTGTCTCTCTCTCTCTCTCTCTCTCTCTCTGTCTCTCTCTCTCGCTCTCTCTGTCTCTCTCTCTCTCTGTCTCTCTCTCTCTCTCTCTAAATGTTCATATATACTGTATCGGCTAGTTCATGTACTTTAGGGTATGAGTTCCAAATGCCACCATATTTCCTATTTAGTCATTGGCTGACCTTGAATGGCTGACCTTTAATGGCTGACCTTTAATGGCTGACCCTGACCTTTATTGGCTGACCTTTAATGGCTGACCTTTAATGGCTGACCTTTATTGGCTGACCTTTAATGGCTGACCTTTAATGGCTGACCTTTAATGGCTGACCCTGACCTTTATTGGCTGACCTTTAATGGCTGACCTTTAATGGCTGACCTTTATTGGCTGACCTTTAATGGCTGACCTTTAATGGCTGACCCTGACCTTTATTGGCTGACCTTTATTGGCTGACCCTGACCTTTATTGGCTGACCTTTAATGGCTGACCCTGACCTTTATTGGCTGACCTTTATTGGCTGACTTTTAATGGCTGACCTTTATTGGCTGACCTTTAATGGCTGACCTTTATTGGCTGACCTTTAATGGCTGACCTTTAATGGCTGACCTTTAATGGCTGACCTTTAATGGCTGACCCTGACCTTTATTGGCTGACCTTTATTGGCTGACCTTTAATGGCTGACCTTTAATGGCTGACCTTTATTGGCTGACCTTTATTGGCTGACCTTTAATGGCTGACCTTTATTGGCTGACCTTTATTGGCTGACCTTTAATGGCTGACATTTAATGGCTGACCTTTATTGGCTGACCTTTATTGGCTGACCTTTAATGGCTGACCTTTATTGGCTGACCTTTATTGGCTGACCTTTATTGGCTGACCTTTAATGGCTGACCTTTATTGGCTGACCTTTATTGGCTGACCTTTATTGGCTGACCTTTATTGGCTGACCTTTAATGGCTGACCCTGACCTTTATTGGCTGACCTTTAATGGCTGACCTTTATTGGCTGACCCAGACCTTTATTATAGGTTGGGTAGGTGTCCAGGGGACAGGGTTGGGTAGATCTGTAGGGGACAGGGTTGGGTAGGTGTCCGGTGTCCAGGGATGGGTGGGTGTCCAGGGGACAGGGGTGGGTGGGTGGACAGGGTTGGGTGGGTGTCCAGGGATGGGTGGGTGTCCAGGGGACAGGGTTGGGTGGGTGTCCAGGGGACAGGGGTGGGTGGGTGGACAGGGTTGGGTGGGTGTCCAGGGATGGGTGGGTGTCCAGGGGACAGGGTTGGGTGGGTGTCCAGGGATGGGTGGGTGTCCAGGGGACAGGGTTGGGTGGGGGGACAGGGTTGGGTGGGTGTCCAGGGTTGGGTGGGTGTCCAGGGTTGGGTAAGTGTCCAGGGGACAGGGATGGGTGGATCTGTAGTGTAACTCTACTACCACTAGGTGGCACTGCAGGCAGTAGCATTGAATGTGACTGACTGACTGGTTGTTAGTGAAGTGAGTGAGCTTCTGCATAGCTTGACGATGAGTTGATTAGTGAACTCAGCTGTGTGTAGTGCAACAAAAAAAAGATCACCTCTTTGGGTCCCTAGACCCTTCCACCCTCTCTCACCCTCTCCCTCTCTCTCTCTCTCTCCCTCTCACCCTCTCCCTCTCTCTCTCTCTCACCCTCTCCCTCTCTCACCCTCTCTCACCCTCTCTCTCTCCCTCTCTCACCCTCTCTCACCCTCTCTCACCCTCTCTCACCCTCTCTCTCCCTCTCTCACCCTCTCTCTCACCCTCTCCCTCTCTCTCTCTCTCTCCCTCTCACCCTCTCCCTCTCTCTCTCTCTCACCCTCTCCCTCTCTCACCCTCTCTCACCCTCTCTCTCTCCCTCTCTCACCCTCTCTCACCCTCTCTCACCCTCTCTCACCCTCTCTCTCCCTCTCTCACCCTCTCTCTCTCCCTCTCTCTCTCTCTCACCCTCTCTCTCTCACCCTCTCTCACCCTCTCTCTCCCTCTCTCTCTCTCCCTCTCTCCCTCTCACCCTCTCTCACCCTCTCTCTCCCTCTCTCTCTCTCCCTCTCTCCCTCTCACCCTCTCTCACCCTCTCTCTCCCTCTCTCACCCTCTCTCTCCCTCTCACCCTCTCCCTCTCACCCTCTCCCTCTCTCTCCCTCTCACCCTCTCCCTCTCTCACCCTCTCTCACCCTCTCTCCCTCTCTCTCTCACCCTCTCTCACTTTCCCTCTCACCCTCTCTCTCTCTCCCTCTCTCACCCTCTCCCTCTCACCCTCTCTCTCCCTCTCTCACCCTCTCTCTCTCCCTCTCTCTCCCTCTCACCCTCTCCCTCTTTCTCTCTCTCACCCTCTCCCTCTCTCACCCTCTCTCACCCTCTCTCCCTCTCTCTCTCACCCTCTCTCACTCTCCCTCTCACCCTCTCTCTCTCTCCCTCTCTCACCCTCTCTCTCTCTCCCTCTCTCTCTCACCCTCTCTCACTCTCCCTCTCTCCCTCTCTCACCCTCTGTCTCCCTCGCTCTCGCCCTCTCTCCCTCCCTCTCCCTCTCACTCCCTTCTCTCCCATGTGTAATGTGTTTACTGAATGTCTATAGACCATTCTAATATATATGACTGGAGGAGGGATGCAGCCAGTCCTCCAGGTTGAATCGGCCTGTTGTATGACGACGTAATGATTTCCCCCCTCCTCCCCTTCCCCCAGGCTGCGGAGATCAAGGCGATGATGTCATTGGATCGTTCTCCTCTCTTCGCCAGTGGTCTTCATCTCAGCGGGAACAAGTGTACTGTCCTGAGAGATAATCTGCACACCGAAGGGGACCACACTTTAGATGTTAAGATGAGGCCCACTGCTACTGATACCAACTCCTACAGCATCACCATCGCTAAGAGTGGCCAGAGTACGAACCACAGACACACACACACACACACACACACACACACACACACACACACACACACACACAGACACACACACACACACACACACACACACACACACACACACACACACACACACACACACACACACACACACACACACACACACACACACACACACACACACACACACACACACACACAGACACACAGACACACACACACAGACACACACACACACACACACACAGACACACACACACACAGACACACACACACACCTTCTGATGTTGTCCTGTATTGGATTATACTACCCTGGCCAGTTTATTAGGTACACTACCCTGGCCAGTTTATTAGGTACACTACCCTGAGAATATTTGTTAATTTGTTCAAAAAGGTACTGTGTTCTAAAGGAATGTCTCTCTCTCTCCCTCTGTCCTCTCTCTCTCCCTCTGTCCCCTGTCTCTCCCTCTCTCTCCCTCTCTCTCCCTCTGTCCCCTATCTCTCCCTCTGTCCCCTGTCTCTCCCTCTGTCCCCTCTCTCTCCCTCTGTCCTCTCTCTCTCTCTCCCTCTCTCTCCCTCTGTCCCATATCTCTCCCTCTCTCTCCCTCTCTCTCCCTCTGTCCTCTCTCTCTCCCTCTCTCTCCCTCTGTCCTCCCTCTCTCTCCCTCTGTCCCCTCTCTCTCCCTCTGTCCCCTCTCTCTCCCTCTGTCCTCTCTCTCTCTCTCCCTCTCTCTCCCTCTGTCCCATATCTCTCCCTCTCTCTCTCTCTCTCTCCCTCTGTCCCCTATCTCTCCCTCTCTCTCTCTCTCCCTCTGTCCCCTCTCTCTCCCTCTCTCTCCCTCTCTCTCCCTCTGTCCCCTATCTCTCCCTCTGTCCCCTGTCTCTCCCTCTCTCTCCCTCTCTCTCCCTCTGTCCCCTATCTCTCCCTCTGTCCCCTGTCTCTCCCTCTGTCCCCTCTCTCTCCCTCTGTCCTCTCTCTCTCTCTCCCTCTCTCTCCCTCTGTCCCATATCTCTCCCTCTCTCTCCCTCTCTCTCCCTCTGTCCTCTCTCTCTCCCTCTCTCTCCCTCTGTCCTCCCTCTCTCTCCCTCTGTCCCCTCTCTCTCCCTCTGTCCCCTATCTCTCCCTCTGTCCCCTATCTCTCCCTCTGTCCCCTATCTCTCCCTCTGTCCCCTCTCTCTCCCTCTGTCCTCCCTCTCTCTCCCTCTGTCCCCTATCTCTCCCTCTCTCTCCCTCTCTCTCCCTCTGTCCTCCCTCTCTCTCCCTCTGTCCCATATCTCTCCCTCTCTCTCCCTCTCTCTCCCTCTGTCCTCTCTCTCTCCCTCTCTCTCCCTCTGTCCTCCCTCTCTCTCCCTCTCTCTCCCTCTCTCTCCCTCTGTCCTCTCTCTCTCCCTCTCTCTCCCTCTCTCTCCCTCTCTCTCCCTCTGTCCTCTCTCTCTCCCTCTCTCTCCCTCTGTCCTCCCTCTCTCTCCCTCTGTCCTCCCTCTCTCTCCCTCTGTCCCCTCTCTCTCCCTCTGTCCTCCCTCTATCAGCTCTGATCATTGTTAAAGGGATGAAGGACATTCCTGGAGGGAAGATCAACATAAAGGCCTCCGACATGATGCAGTACCTGAGGAAGAGTGGCTTCTAACGCTTGACCCTTGACCCCGACACCCCCCTTAGATGCTGGTCTTGGTTCAGTTTAGCGTTCCCCCACTACTGGTTCGGATTGGGGGAAGGGAAGCTCATCTGTGCCTCGTGGAATGTCATCCCAGCAGCCTCAGTGCCTTCTTGTTTTTGATGATGATGATGATGATGATGATATGCAAATGATCAAACATGTCAAATTATCATAGTGGCAAATAAACAGATTTATTCTAAGAAAATATTTATTTTGACTGCTGATTTAATTATTTATTGAGGAGAATGTAGTTAAATTACTAAAATGTTAATGGTAAGTGTGTGTTTATCTGTTTATCTCTGTTTATCTCTCTCTGTCTCTCTGTTTTATCTCTCTCTCTGTTTATATCTCTCTGTTTATATCTCTCTGTTTATCTCTCTCTGTTTATCTCTCTCTCTGTTTATCTCTGTCTCTCTCTCTGTTTATCTCTCTCTCTGTTTATCTCTCTCTCTCTCTGTTTATCTCTCTCTCTCTCTCTCTCTGTTTATCTCTCTCTCTCTCTCTCTGTTTATCTCTGTCTCTCTCTCTGTTTATCTCTCTCTCTGTTTATCTCTCTCTCTCTCTGTTTATCTCTCTCTCTGTTTATCTCTCTCTCTGTTTATCTCTCTCTCTCTCTCTGTTTATCTCTCTCTCTCTCTCTCTGTTTATCTCTCTCTCTCTCTCTCTGTTTATCTCTCTGTCTCTGTCTTTCGCTATATCCATATGTATTACCAGGTCACGCTGCAGTGTTCACCCTGAGGGCTGTTAACCAACTCAACAGTTACATATGTACAACTAACTACTTACAGCGCATTCGGAAAGTATTCAGACCTCTTGACTTTTCCAGATTTTGTTACGTTACAGCCTTATTTTAAAATGGATTAAATCGTTTTCCCCCCCTCATCTGTCTACACTCAATACTACACTCAGTCTACACTCCAATTTTTTTGCGAATGTATTAAATAAAAACGGAAATATCACATTTACATAAGTATTCAGGCCCTTTACTCAGTACTTTGTTGAAGCACCTTTGGCAGCGATTACAGCGTTGAGTCTTCTTGGGTATGACGCTACAAGCTTGGTACACCTGTATTTGGGGAGTTTCTCCCATTCTTCTCTGCAGATCCTCTCAAGCTCTATCAGGTTGGATGGGGAGCGTCGCTGCACAGCTATTTTCAGTTCTCTCCAGAGATGTTAGATCAGGTTCAAGTCCGAGCTCTGGCCGGGCCACTCAAGGACATTCAGAGACTTGTCCCGAAGCCACTCCTGCGTTGTCTTGGCTGTGTGCTTAGGGTCGTTGTCCTGTTGGGAAGTTGAACCTTCACCCCAGTCTGAGGTCCTGAGTGCTCTGGAGCAGGTTTTCATCAAGTATCTCTTTACTTTGCTCTGTTCATCTTTCCCTCGATCCTGACTAGTCTCCCAGTCCCTGCAGCTGAAAAACATCACCACAGCATGATGCTGCCACCACCATGCTTCACCGTAGGGATGGTGCCAGGTTTCCTCCAGACGTGACGCTTGGCATTCAGGCCAAATAGTTCAATCTTGGTTTCATCAGACCAGAGAATCTTGTTTCTCATGGTCTGAGAGTCCTTTAGGTGCCTTTTGGCAAACTCCAAGTGAGCTGTCATGTGCCTTTTACTGAGGAGTGGCTTCCGTCTGGCCACTCTACCATAAAAGCCTGATTGGTGGAGTGATGCAGAGATGGTTGTCCTTCTGGAAGGTTCTCCCATCTCCACAGAGGAACTCTGGAGCTCTGTCAGAGTGACCATATCGGGTTCTTGGTCACCTCCCTGACCAAGGCCCTTCTCCACCGATTGGTCAGTTTGGCCGGGCGGCCAGCTCTAGGAAGAGTCTTGGTGGTTCCAAACTTCTTCCATTTAAGAATGATGGAGGACAATATGTTCTTGGGGACCTTCAATGCTGCAGAAATGTTTTGGTACCCTTCCCCAGATCTGTGCCTCGACACAATCCTGTCTCGGAGCTCTATGGACAATTCCTTCGACATCATTGCCTGGTTTTTTGCTCTGACATGCACTGTCAACTGTGGGACCTTATATAGACAGGTGTGTGCTTTTCCAAATCATGTCCAATCAATTGAATTTACCACAGGTGGACTCCAATCAAGTTGTAGAAACATCTGAAGGATGATCAATGGAAACAGGATGCACCTGAGCTCAATTTCGAGTCTCATAGCAAAGGGTCTGAATACTTATGTAAATAAAGTACTTATGTTTTTGTTTTTAATACATTTGCAAACATTTATAAAAACCTGTTTTTGCTTTGTCATTATGGGGTATTGTGATGTCATTATGTTGTATTGTTTGTAGATTGGTGAGGAAAAACATTAACTTAATCCATGTTAGAATAAGGCTGTAACGTAACACTCTCTCTGTCTGTACCCATTCACACTCTCTCTGTCTGTACCCATTCACACTCTCTCTGTCTGTACCCATTCACACTCTCTCTGTCTGTACCCATTCACACTCTCTCTGTCTGTACCCATTCACACTCTCTCTGTCTGTAACTAACTACGTATATCTAAACTCAGCAACAAAATAAACGTCCTCTCACTGTCAACTGTGTTTATTTTCATCAAACTGAACATGTGTAAATATTTGTATGAACATAAGATTCAACAACTGAGACATAAACTGAACAAGTTCCACAGACATGTGACTAACAGAAATGGAATAATGTGTCCCTGAACAAAGGGGGGGTCAAAATCAAAAGTAACAGTCAGTATCTGGTGTGGCCACCAGCTGCATTAAGTACTGCAGTGCATCTCCTCCTCAAGGACTGCACCAGATTTGCCAGTTCTTGCTGCGTGATGTTACCACACTCTTCCACCAAGGCACCTGCAAGTTCCCGGACATTTCTGGGGGGATTGGACCTAGCCCTCACCCTCCGATCGAACAGGTCCCAGAGGTGCTCAATGGGATTGAGATCCGGGCTCTTTGCTCTTCACACAGATAAGTTGGGACCTTGGGCATCTTTCTTTTGGTGTTTTTCAGAGTCAGTAGAAAGGCCTATTTAGTGTCCTAAGTTTTCATAACTGTGATCTTAATTGCCTACCGTCTGTAAGCTGTTAGTGTCTTAACGACCGTGCCACAGGTCCATGTTCATTAATTGTTTATGGTTCATTGAACAAGCATGGGGAAACAGTGTTTAAACCCTTTACAATGAAGATCTGTGAAGTTATTTGGATTTTTACCAATTATCTTTCAAAGATGGGGCCTGAAAAAGGGACGTTTCGTTTTCCGCTGAGTTTATTTACCCATTAACACTCTCTGTCTAACTACTTATCTCTATGTACCCATTAAAACTCTCTCTGTCTGTACCCATTAACACTCTCTCTGTCTGTACCCATTAAAACTCTCTCTGTCTGTACCCATTAAAACTCTCTCTGTCTGTACCCATTAACACACTCTCTGTCTAACTACTTATCTCTATGTACCCATTAACACTCTCTCTGTCTGTACCCATTAACACTCTCTCTGTCTGTACCCATTAACACTCTCTCTGTCTGTACCCATTAACACTCTCTCTGTCTGTACCCATTAAAACTCTCTGTCTAACTACTTATCTCTATGTACCCATTAAAACTCTCTCTGTCTGTACCCATTAAAACTCTCTGACTGTAACTAACTACATATCTGTCTGTACCCATTAACACTCTCTCTGTCTAACTACTTATCTCTATGTACCCATTAACACTCTCTGTCTAACTACTTATCTCTATGTACCCATTAAAACTGTCTCTGTCTGTACCCATTAAAACTCTCTCTGTCTGTACCCATTAAAACTCTCTCTGTCTAACTACTTATCTCTATGTACCCATTAAAACTCTCTCTGTCTGTACCCATTAACACTCTCTCTGTCTGTACCCATTAAAACTCTCTCTGTCTAACTACTTATCTCTATGTACCCATTAAAACACTCTCTGTCTGTACCCATTAAAACTCTCTGACTGTAACTAACTACATATCTGTCTGTACCCATTAACACTCTCTCTGTCTGTACCCATTAACACTCTCTCTGTCTGTACCCATTAAAACTCTCTCTGTCTAACTACTTATCTCTATGTACCCATTAAAACTCTCTCTGTCTGTACCCATTAACACTCTCTCTGTCTGTACCCATTAAAACTCTCTCTGTCTAACTACTTATCTCTATGTACCCATTAAAACTCTCTCTGTCTGTACCCATTAAAACTCTCTGACTGTAACTAACTACATATCTGTCTGTACCCATTAACACTCTCTCTGTCTGTACCCATTAACACTCTCTCTCTCTGTACCCATTAACACTCTCTGTCTAACTACTTATCTCTATGTACCCATTAAAACTCTCTCTGTCTGTACCCATTAAAACTCTCTGACTGTAACTAACTACATATCTGTCTGTACCCATTAACACTCTCTCTGTCTGTACCCATTAACACTCTCTCTGTCTGTACCCATTAACACACTCTCTGTCTAACTACTTATCTCTATGTACCCATTAACACTCTCTCTGTCTAACTACTTATCTCTATGTACCCATTAAAACTCTCTCTGTCTGTACCCATTAAAACTCTCTCTGTCTGTACCCATTAACACTCTCTCTGTCTGTACCCATTAACACTCTCTCTGTCTGTACCCATTAAAACTCTCTCTGTCTGTACCCATTAACACTCTCTCTGTCTGTACCCATTAACACTCTCTCTGTCTGTACCCATTAACACACTCTCTGTCTAACTACTTATCTCTATGTACCCATTAACACTCTCTCTGTCTAACTACTTATCTCTATGTACCCATTAAAACTCTCTCTGTCTGTACCCATTAAAACTCTCTCTGTCTGTACCCATTAACACTCTCTCTGTCTGTACCCATTAACACTCTCTCTGTCTGTACCCATTAAAACTCTCTGTCTGTACCCATTAACACTCTCTCTGTCTGTACCCATTAACACTCTCTCTGTCTGTACCCATTAAAACTCTCTCTGTCTGTACCCATTAACACTCTCTCTGTCTGTACCCATTAACACTCTCTCTGTCTGTACCCATTAAAACTCTCTCTGTCTGTACCCATTAACACTCTCTCTGTCTGTACCCATTAACACTCTCTCTGTCTGTACCCATTAACACACTCTCTGTCTAACTACTTATCTCTATGTACCCATTAACACTCTCTCTGTCTAACTACTTATCTCTATGTACCCATTAAAACTCTCTCTGTCTGTACCCATTAACACTCTCTCTGTCTGTACCCATTAACACTCTCTCTGTCTGTACCCATTAAAACTCTCTCTGTCTGTACCCATTCACACTCTCTCTGTCTAACTATGCATCTCTCTGTAAAGTATCTAACTATCTGGTCACAAGGAGAGTAGGAGGGTTAAATATATTTTTGTACCCAGTAGTAAAGGGTAGGGGGTGTTGCTGAGGGGACTGGCAAAGGGTAAGTGTGTGTGTGTGTGTGCGTGCGTGCGTGCGTGCGTGCGTGCGTGCGTGCGTGCGTGCGTGCGTGCGTGTTGGTGCACTGGCCTTTGCGCACCACTTACAGTACAGTGAAAAGGGTACACGATTGTGTGTTTGTCGGGTCGCTGGCCTTTTACTGTGAACCCAAAGCGGCTCACATTTCACCTTTAGCTGAACCTTGACCTTTACACCTTAGCTGGAGAGCTAGGGAGCGTCTGACAAGAGGAGAGAAGGAGAGAATGAATGACTAGTTATTGGTAACTACATGGATTCAAAGTGTAGTGTTGTGCTTCTTAAAGGCGGCCTGAGAGACAAGCGTTTTTGCTTCGCGACCCACCATAAGGATTTGAGCGGTGAAAAAAACACACACAGACCAAAGAATAAGTCAAAAAATATCATCTTGGCAGCGGTTAGAAAATGTTGCAGTTTTAAAGCTAATCTTCTGAAATTCTACACATTGCCATGGCTAACGCAGTGTTCTAATGCAGTGTTCTAATGCCGTGTTCTAATACAGTGTTCTAATGCCGTGTTCTAATACAGTGTTCTAACACAGTGTTCTAATGCAGTGTTCTAATACAGTGTTCTAACGCAGTGTTCTAATGCAGTGTTCTAACGCAGTGTTCTAATGCAGTGTTCTAATGCAGTGTTGTAATGCAGTGTTCTAATGCAGTGTTGTAATGCAGTGTTCTAATGCAGTGTTCTAATGCCGTGTTCTAATGCAGTGTTCTAATGCAGTGTTGTAATACAGTGTTCTAATGCAGTGTTGTAATACAGTGTTCTAATGCAGTGTTCTAATACAGTGTTGTAATGCAGTGTTCTAATGCAGTGTTCTAATGCCGTGTTCTAATGCAGTGTTCTAATGCAGTGTTCTAATGCCGTGTTCTAATGCAGTGTTCTAATGCAGTGTTCTAATACAGTGTTCTAATGCAGTGTTCTAATGCAGTGTTCTAATGCAGTGTTGTAATGCAGTGTACTAATGCAGTGTTGTAATGCAGTGTTCTAATGCAGTGTTCTAATGCAGTGTTCTAATGCAGTGTTCTAATGCAGTGTTGTAATGCAGTGTACTAATGCAGTGTTGTAATGCAGTGTTCTAATGCAGTGTTGTAATGCAGTGTTCTAATGCCGTGTTCTAATACAGTGTTCTAATGCAGTGTTCTAATACAGTGTTCTAATGCAGTGTTCTAATGCAGTGTTCTAACGCAGTGTTCTAACGCAGTGTTCTAACGCAGTGTTCTAATGCAGTGTTCTAATGCAGTGTTCTAATGCAGTGTTCTAACGCAGTGTTCTAATGCAGTGTTCTAATGCAGTGTTCTAATGCAGTGTTGTAATGCAGTGTTCTAATGCAGTGTTCTAATGCCGTGTTCTAATGCAGTGTTCTAATGCAGTATTCTAATGCAGTGTTCTAATACAGTGTTCTAATGCAGTGTTCTAATGCCGTGTTCTAATACAGTGTTCTAATGCAGTGTACTAATGCAGTGTTCTAATGCAGTGTTCTAATGCAGTGTTCTAATGCCGTGTTCTAATGCAGTGTTCTAATGCAGTGTACTAATGCAGTGTTCTAATGCAGTGTTCTAATGCAGTGTTCTAATGCCGTGTTCTAATGCAATGTTCTAATGCAGTGTTCTAATGCAGTGTTCTAATGCAGTGTACTAATGCAGTGTTCTAATGCCGTGTTCTAATACAGTGTTCTAATGCAGTGTTCTAATGCAGTGTACTAATGCAGTGTTCTAATGCCGTGTTCTAATACAGTGTTCTAATGCAGTGTTCTAATGCAGTGTTGTAATGCAGTGTACTAATACAGTGTTCTAATGCAGTGTTCTAATACAGTGTTCTAATGCAGTGTACTAATGCAGTGTACTAATGCAGTGTTCTAATGCAGTGTTCTAATGCAGTGTTGTAATGCAGTGTTCTAATACAGTGTTCTAATGCAGTGTACTAATGCAGTGTTCTAATGCAATGTTCTAATTATAACATTATAAAAACATCAATGGGGGCCTGATTGTTTAATTTAGTTTATTGTAAATTCTCCAAGATTATAGGCTATTATTAAAAAATATATAGGGCCATTAGCTTTTCTACCTACCTCTATTTGGGTTTAATCATTTAAGTTTAAACAAACCGTTTTTCCATCCCCAATTTTTTTTCCATACACAAAAAATGTCATCCCACGGCTCACTTGGACCCACCCGGGCCTCGACCCACAGTTTAGGAAGCACTACATTATCACTGCCTCGATCCACAGTTTAGGAAGCACTGCACTACATTATCACTGCCTCGACCCACAGTTTAGGAAGCACTGCACTACATTATCACTGCCTCGACCCACAGTTTAGGAAGCACTACATTATCACTGCCTCTACCTACTAGTGTGGGCTACTGAAGAGCTGCAGTAAGGCCTTGTGCAGGGTTTAGTTCCAACCAAGCACCACATCACCTCTCCAACTCAACTCATTGATCAATGATTGGATTAATGAAACTAACCGGTTTTCCAGAAGCATCTGAAGTCTAAATTCACTGTCAGAACCTTCAGAAGAGCACTGCTAAATCTCTGAGCTGTATCCAGTCCTAAAGTAGAGCTGTATCCAGTCCTAAAGTAGAGCTGTATCCAGTCCTAAAGTAGAGCTGTATCCAGGCCTAAAGTAGAGCTGTATCCAGTCCTAAAGTAGAGCTGTATCCAGTCCTAAAGTAGAGCTGTATCCAGTCCTAAAGTAGAGCTGTATCCAGTCCTAAAGTAGAGCTGTATCCAGGCCTAAAGTAGAGCTGCATCCAGTCCTAAAGTAGAGCTGTATCCAGTCCTAAAGTAGAGCTGTATCCAGTCCTAAAGTAGAGCTGTATCCAGGCCTAAAGTAGAGCTGTATCCAGTCCTAAAGTAGAGCTGTATCCAGTCCTAAAGTAGAGCTGTATCCAGTCCTAAAGTAGAGCTGTATCCAGGCCTAAAGTAGAGCTGTATCCAGGCTTAAAGTAGAGCTGTATCCAGGCCTAAAGTAGAGCTGTATCCAAGCCTAAAGTAGAGCTGTATCCAGTCCTAAAGTAGAGCTGTATCCAGTCCTAAAGTAGAGCTGTATCCAGTCCTAAAGTAGAGCTGTATCCAGGCCTAAAGTAGAGCTGTATCCAGTCCTAAAGTAGAGCTGTATCCAGTCCTAAAGTTGAGCTGTATCCATGTCTCAGTCCTAAAGTAGAGCTGTATCCAGTCCTAAAGTAGAGCTGTATCCAGTCCTAAAGTAGAGCTGTATCCAGTCCTAAAGTAGAGCTGTATCCAGTCCTAAAGTAGAGCTGTATCCATGTCTCAGTCCTAAAGTAGAGCTGTATCCATTCCTAGAGCTGTATCCAGTCCTAAAGTAGAGCTGTATCCAGGCCTAAAGTAGAGCTGTATCCAGTCCTAAAGTAGAGCTGTATCCAGTCCTAAAGTAGAGCTGTATCCAGTCCTAGAGTAGAGCTGTATCCAGTCCTAAAGTAGAGCTGTATCCAGTCCTAAAGTAGAGCTGTATCCATGTCTCCTCAGTCCTAAAGTAGAGCTGTATCCATTCCTAGAGCTGTATCCAGTCCTAAAGTAGAGCTGTATCCAGGCCTAAAGTAGAGCTGTATCCAGTCCTAAAGTAGAGCTGTATCCAGTCCTAAAGTAGAGCTGTATCCAGTCCTAAAGTAGAGCTGTATCCAGTCATAAAGTAGAGCTGTGTCCAGTCCTAAAGTAGAGCTGTATCCAGTCCTAAAGTAGAGCTGTATCCAGTCCTAGAGTAGAGCTGTATCCAGTCCTAAAGTAGAGCTGTATCCAGTCCTAAAGTAGAGCTGTATCCAGTCCTAAAGTAGAGCTGTATCCAGTCCTAAAGTAGAGCTGTATCCAGGCCTAAAGTAGAGCTGTATCCAGTCCTAAAGTAGAGCTGTATCCAGTCCTAGAGCTGTATCCAGTCCTAAAGTAGAGCTGTATCCAGTCCTAAAGTAGAGCTGTATCCAGGCCTAAAGTAGAGCTGTATCCAGTCCTAAAGTAGAGCTGTATCCAGTCCTAAAGTAGAGCTGTATCCAGTCCTAAAGTAGAGCTGTATCCAGTCCTAAAGTAGAGCTGTATCCAGTCCTAAAGTAGAGCTGTATCCAGGCCTAAAGTAGAGCTGTATCCAGTCCTAAAGTAGAGCTGTATCCAGTCCTAAAGTAGAGCTGTATCCAGTCCTAAAGTAGAGCTGTATCCAGTCCTAAAGTAGAGCTGTATCCATGTCTCAGTCCTAAAGTAGAGCTGTATCCAGTCCTAAAGTAGAGCTGTATCCAGTCCTAAAGTAGTGCTGTATCCAGTCCTAAAGTAGAGCTGTATCCATGTCTCAGTCCTAAAGTAGAGCTGTATCCAGTCCTAAAGTAGAGCTGTATCCAGGCCTAAAGTAGAGCTGTATCCATGTCTCAGTCCTAAAGTAGAGCTGTATCCAGTCCTAAAGTAGAGCTGTATCCAGGCCTAAAGTAGAGCTGTATCCATGTCTCAGGTCATATTCATGTGTTCATAGGAACCTCCCTGTTCTCTACCTGATCAGATCATATTAATGTGTTCATAGGAACCCCCCTGTTCTCTACCTGATCAGATCAGATTCATGTGTTCATAGGAACCCCCCTGTTCTCTGCCTGATCAGATTCATGTGTTCATAGGAACCCCCCTGTTCTCTACCTGATCAGATCATATTAATGTGTTCATAGGAACCCCCCTGTTCTCTGCCTGATCAGATCAGATTCATGTGTTCATAGGAACCCCCCTGTTCTCTACCTGATCAGATCAGATTCATGTGTTCATAGGAACCCCCCTGTAAGTCAACAGTAGAACTCGAAAAGTAATCTGAATTATTATGTGATGCTCTTCAAATCCTCTTTCATACTGTTGAATCGTTTGGAGAGAGAAAATGTAAAACATCTTATATATTGATGAATCGCTTGGTGAGAAAATGTAAAACATCTTATATATTGATGAATCGTTTGGTGAGAGAAACTAGAAAACATCTTATATATTGATGAATCGCTTGGTGAGAAAATGTAAAACATCTTATGTATTGATGAATCGCTTGGTGAGAGAAACTAGAAAACATCTTATATATTGATGAATCGTTTGGAGAGAGAAAATGTAAAACATCTTATATATTGATGAATCGTTTGGTGAGAGAAACTAGAAAACATCTTATATATTGATGAATCGCTTGGTGAGAAAATGTAAAACATCTTATGTATTGATGAATCATTTGGAGGGAAACGTATGTATTCGACACATTAACACATATCTTACCGTCCTTTCAGTTTCTGCATTTCTGAGTGTGTCTGATCATTTCCCGTCCGTCCCTAAGCCCTTGTCCTTATATGGGGGCGGCAGGCCGCTAGTGGCGGTCTATAAAGCACCAGCGGTGGGACAGGGGTGCCACTTTCCAGAAGGACAGTCGGACAGACAGCCAGCCAGCCAGCCAGCCGCCTCAACCCCCCTCAGGTACCATGGTTTCTGTTTTTATTATTCGATTCGCTCTGAATACACATTCATAGAAAATTCAAAAACATTTACTTGGAAAGACCAACTTGTGTAGTTGTCCATGTAATGTTTCTCTGCTTTGGCACTCTCAACTCTAGCCTTGTTTGCTTATGTTTCTATGACTGATAAACTTTATAAACTTTATAAACACGCCTACAATGAATACTTTCATTTTTAGCGTTTGGGATTGAAGCCATGGGATATGTTCTTAGACATTGCAACTGTTAGAAACGTACAGTGTAGTAAGGCCTAGTTCTCATGCGTCTGCGATTGAATTCGTTTTTCATTTTTTCATTTTTTGTACACAAACCTCCTCTTGTAGCCAAATGACAACGTGATGACCTTCAGCGGAGGACACGAATAGTTCATGTGTTCATAAGCTACAAAGCTGAAGGTCTAGAATAAACTCAGATAATGAACTTGACCGCTACTCTCTGCAGATGGATCTGAGCTTTTCTTCAGCCTGTATAGTTAAGCCTGAAAATGGATTTAGGAATAAACATTTATGACCAGCATACAATTAAATATTGTAGCGGGATGATTTTTAATTCACTTCCACATTTGCAGCGCATTTGATCATAGTCCAGGCCTACACTACATCTAACAAAGAGAGATAGTTTGCAGGATGTAGTTTGCAGGATGTAGCCTATCGCATCGGAGGAGGACACTGTTACACAATCTCCCGATAAAGTGCCGGTCAAAGTCCGTCTCACAATCACTGTCGGGCACTGCGCCGGTTCAGTTGCGTCACTGTGATGTTCTTTTGATATTTCTGTGTGCCGTTATACTTCCTCCTGACCATCTAATCTATTCAAACATTCTGTAAGTATCCGGGCAGTTACCCAGCACGCACTCTGTTTTGATTCCTCACCGGTCACAGTTGGTGTTATTGGGCAGCTGAACCTTTTATTAACGACTGTTGTCTGCTGTCATCTAAACGGGGAGGGTGAGAGAGACCAGTGGGCTGTCGTTTGTGTGATGGACATGAATGTTGTTGTTTCAGCCTCTCTTAGGAAAAAAAGTGTTCTGCAGCTGTCCCCATAGGAGAGTTTCTCCTAGTGCTGTCCCCATAGGAGAGTTTCTCCTAGCGCTGTCCCCATAGGAGAGTTTCTCCTAGCGCTGTCCCCATAGGAGAGTTTCTCCTAGTGCTGTCCCCATAGGAGAGTTTCTCCTAGTGCTGTCCCCATAGGAGAGTTTCTCCTAGTGCTGACCCCATGTAGTTTCTCCTAGTGCTGACCCCATGTAGTTTCTCCTAGTGCTGACCCCATGTAGTTTCTCCTAGTGCTGACCCCATGTAGTTTCTCCTAGTGCTGTCCCCATAGGAGAGTTTCTCCTAGTGCTGACCCCATGTAGTTTCTCCTAGCGCTGACCCCATTTAGTTTCTCCTAGTGCTGACCCCATGTAGTTTCTCCTAGTGCTGACCCCATGTAGTTTCTCCTAGTGCTGACCCCATAGGAGAGTTTCTCCTAGTGCTGACCCCATAGGAGAGTTTCTCCTAGTGCTGTCCCCATAGGAGAGTTTCTCCTAGTGCTGACCCCATGTAGTTTCTCCTAGTGCTGACCCCATAGGAGAGTTTCTCCTAGTGCTGTCCCCATAGGAGAGTTTCTCCTAGTGCTGTCCCCATAGGAGAGTTTCTCCTAGTGCTGTCCCCATAGGAGAGTTTCTCCTAGTGCTGACCCCATGTAGTTTCTCCTAGCGCTGACCCCATTTAGTTTCTCCTAGCGCTGACCCCATGTAGTTTCTCCTAGTGCTGACCCCATGTAGTTTCTCCTAGTGCTGACCCCATGTAGTTTCTCCTAGTGCTGACCCCATAGGAGAGTTTCTCCTAGTGCTGTCCCCATGTAGTTTCTCCTAGTGCTGACCCCATGTAGTTTCTCCTAGCGCTGACCCCATTTAGTTTCTCCTAGTGCTGACCCCATTTAGTTTCTCCTAGTGCTGTCCCCATGTAGTTTCTCCTAGTGCTGACCCCATGTAGTTTCTCCTAGTGCTGACCCCATGTAGTTTCTCCTAGTGCTGACCCCATGTAGTTTCTCCTAGTGCTGACCCCATGTAGTTTCTCCTAGTGCTGACCCCATGTAGTTTCTCCTAGTGCTGACCCCATGTAGTTTCTCCTAGTGCTGACCCCATGTAGTTTCTCCTAGCGCTGACCCCATTTAGTTTCTCCTAGTGCTGACCCCATGTAGTTTCTCCTAGCGCTGACCCCATTTAGTTTCTCCTAGTGCTGTCCCCATAGGAGAGTTTCTCCTAGTGCTGACCCCATAGGAGAGTTTCTCCTAGTGCTGACCCCATAGGAGAGTTTCTCCTAGTGCTGACCCCATGTAGTTTCTCCTAGCGCTGACCCCATAGGAGAGTTTCTCCTAGTGCTGACCCCATTTAGTTTCTCCTAGTGCTGACCCCATTTAGTTTCTCCTAGCGCTGACCCCATGTAGTTTCTCCTAGTGCTGACCCCATAGGAGAGTTTCTCCTAGCGCTGACCCCATGTAGTTTCTCCTAGTGCTGACCCCATAGGAGAGTTTCTCCTAGTGCTGACCCCATGTAGTTTCTCCTAGTGCTGACCCCATGTAGTTTCTCCTAGTGCTGACCCCATGTAGTTTCTCCTAGTGCTGACCCCATGTAGTTTCTCCTAGTGCTGACCCCATGTAGTTTCTCCTAGTGCTGACCCCATGTAGTTTCTCCTAGTGCTGACCCCATGTAGTTTCTCCTAGTGCTGACCCCATGTAGTTTCTCCTAGCGCTGACCCCATTTAGTTTCTCCTAGTGCTGTCCCCATAGGAGAGTTTCTCCTAGTGCTGTCCCCATAGGAGAGTTTCTCCTAGTGCTGTCCCCATAGGAGAGTTTCTCCTAGTGCTGACCCCATAGGAGAGTTTCTCCTAGTGCTGACCCCATGTAGTTTCTCCTAGTGCTGACCCCATAGGAGAGTTTCTCCTAGTGCTGACCCCATGTAGTTTCTCCTAGTGCTGACCCCATAGGAGAGTTTCTCCTAGTGCTGACCCCATGTAGTTTCTCCTAGTGCTGACCCCATAGGAGAGTTTCTCCTAGTGCTGACCCCATGTAGTTTCTCCTAGTGCTGACCCCATGTAGTTTCTCCTAGTGCTGACCCCATGTAGTTTCTCCTAGTGCTGACCCCATGTAGTTTCTCCTAGTGCTGACCCCATGTAGTTTCTCCTAGTGCTGTCCCCATGTAGTTTCTCCTAGTGCTGACCCCATGTAGTTTCTCCTAGTGCTGACCCCATGTAGTTTCTCCTAGTGCTGACCCCATAGGAGAGTTTCTCCTAGTGCTGACCCCATGTAGTTTCTCCTAGTGCTGACCCCATGTAGTTTCTCCTAGTGCTGACCCCATGTAGTTTCTCCTAGTGCTGACCCCATGTAGTTTCTCCTAGTGCTGACCCCATGTAGTTTCTCCTAGTGCTGACCCCATAGGAGAGTTTCTCCTAGGGCTGACCCCATTTAGTCTACTGGTCAATAGGCTGCTGGTCGACCAAGATTTCTTTAGTTGAGCAGTAGCAACAAAACAATAATCATGACACCTGTCTGAGTGGACTGATCCATCGTGGAGGCTGTGGGGGTGGACCAGTCCGTCTGAGTGGACTGATCCATCGTGGAGGCTGTGGGGGTGGACCAGTCCGTCTGAGTGGACTGATCCATCGTGGAGGCTGTGGGGATGGACCAGTCCGTCAGTAACATGACACCTGTCTGAGTGGACTGATCCATCGTGGAGGCTGTGGGGGTGGACCAGTCCGTCTGGGTGGACTGATCCATTGTGGAGGCTGTGGGGGTGGACCAGTCCGTCTGGGTGGACTGATCCATTGTGGAGGCTGTGGGGATGGACCAGTCCGTCAGTAACATGACACCTGTCTGAGTGGACTGATCCATCGTGGAGGCTGTGGGGGTGGACCAGTCCGTCAGTAACATGACACCTGTCTGAGTGGATTGATCCATCGTGGAGGCTGTGGGGGTGGACCAGTCCGTCTGGGTGGACTGATCCATCGTGGAGGCTGTGGGGGTGGACCAGTCCTGACACCTGTCTGTTGATTTTGTCCACCCCCACCAGACGCGATCAGGATTAACCTCTACATCACCAGAGGAACAGAGGAGGAGGAGTAGGATAAGGGTACGGCTAAAGGCTATAAGAACCTGGGGAATGGGAGTGGTGCTGGGGGCTGCAGGGCCTGGGTTAACCTCTACATCACCAGAGGAACAGAGGAGGAGTAGGATAAGGGTACGGCTAAAGGCTAAAGGCTATAAGAACTGGTCGTCTAGTACGTTCGGAACAGAGAGTAAAAGGAGCAGGTTTCTGGGCGCAATAGAATAGATTCAAGGCATAATGTACAGACTAAGGTATGGTAGGATGTGAGTAAATTGGAGGTAAACCTAGGCATTGAGTAATGATGAGAGAGCTATAGTCTCTAGAGACGTTTAAACCAGGTGATGTCATTGCATATGTGGGAGGTGGAACAACATGGCTGGTTAAGGCATATTGAGCAGGGCTAGAGGCTCTACAGTGAAATAAGACAGGAATCACCAACCATGACAGTAATGGACGAGGCATATCATTATCATTAGTAGACTTATTATAGCAGCCTTGTATAACCTCCATGTCATTATCATTAGTAGACTTAGTATAGAACCACCATGTCATTATCATTAGTAGACTTAGTATAGAACCACCATGTCATTATCATTAGTAGTATTAGTTTAACAGCCTTGTATAACCACCATGTCATTATCATTAGTAGACTAGGTATAGAACCTCCATGTCATTATCATTAGTAGACTAGGTATAGAACCACCATGTCATTATCATTAGTAGACTAGGTATAGAACCACCAGGTCATTATCATTAGTAGACTAGGTATAGAACCACCATGTCATTATCATTAGTAGACTAGGTATAGAACCACCATGTCATTATCATTAGTAGTATTAGTTTAACAGCCTGGTATAACCACCATGTCATTATCATTAGTAGACTAGGTATAGAACCACCATGTCATTATCATTAGTAGACTAGGTATAGAACCTCCATGTCATTATCATTAGTAGACTAGGTATAGAACCACCATGTCATTATCATTAGTAGACAGTATATAACCACCATGTCATTATCATTAGTAGACTAGGTATATAACCTCCATGTCATTATCATTAGTAGACAAGGTGTATAACCTCCATGTCATTATCATTAGTAGACTAGGTATAGAACCTCCATGTCATTATCATTAGTAGACTAGGTATAGAACCACCAGGTCATTATCATTAGTAGACTAGGTATAGAACCACCAGGTCATTATCATTAGTAGACTAGGTATAGAACCACCAGGTCATTATCATTAGTAGACTAGGTATAGAACCTCCATGTCATTATCATTAGTAGACTAGGTATAGAACCACCAGGTCATTATCATTAGTAGACTAGGTATAGAACCACCATGTCATTATCATTAGTAGACTAGGTATAGAACCACCATGTCATTATCATTAGTAGACTAGGTATAGAACCTCCAGGTCATTATCATTAGTAGACTAGGTATAGAACCTCCATGTCATTATCATTAGTAGACTAGGTATAGAACCTCCATGTCATTATCATTAGTAGACTAGGTATAGAACCACCATGTCATTATCATTAGTAGACAGTATATAACCACCATGTCATTATCATTAGTAGACTATGTATATACCCTCCATGTCATTATCATTAGTAGACTAGGTGTATAACCTCCATGTCATTATCATTAGTAGACTAGGTATAGCAGCCTTGTTTAACCTCCATGTCATTATCATTAGTAGACTAGGTGTATAACCTCCATGTCATTATCATTAGTAGACAGTATATAACCACCATGTCATTATCATTAGTAGACTAGGTATAGAACCACCATGTCATTATCATTAGTAGACTAGGTATATAACCTCCATGTCATTATCATTAGTAGACTAGGTATAGCAGCCTTGTTTAACCACCATGTCATTATCATTAGTAGACTAGGTATAGAACCTCCATGTCATTATCATTAGTAGACTAGGTATAGAACCTCCATGTCATTATCATTAGTAGACTAGGTATAGAACCACCAGGTCATTATCATTAGTAGACTAGGTATAGAACCACCAGGTCATTATCATTAGTAGACTAGGTATAGAACCACCAGGTCATTATCATTAGTAGACTAGGTATAGAACCACCAGGTCATTATCATTAGTAGACTAGGTATAGAACCACCAGGTCATTATCATTAGTAGACTAGGTATAGCAGCCTTGTAGAACCTCCATGTCATTATCATTAGTAGACTAGGTATAGAACCACCATGACATTATCATTAGTAGACTAGGTATAGCAGCCTTGTTTAACCACCAGGTCATTATCATTAGTAGACTAGGTATAGCAGCCTTGTTTAACCACCAGGTCATTATCATTAGTAGACTAGGTATAGAACCACCAGGTCATTATCATTAGTAGACTAGGTATAGAACCTTCATGTAGCTGGAGGCCTAAGAGCGCATCCTGTTTAGTCTTTACGCCGTAACTTATTTTGCCCTGTATTTCAATACTTATATAGGCCACTGTATCAATCAGTCATTCATTCGTTTATGTCCTCACACAGCATATGAGTCATTCATGTGAAATGCAATCCAGTATTTTAATTAAAATAAAATAAAGCCACCATTGAATAATTAGCATGAATAATAAATATGTCCAGTTCAGAAATTCCATCACGACTGAACATTTCATTAAAAAAAATTGTTTCTGTGCTGGCCCCCCGTGGGAATCGAACCCACAACCCCTGGCGTTGCAAACACCATGCTCTACCAACTGAGCTACAGGGAAGGCTGTAATAAAGGCTTTACAAAAAAACAAAAGTGACAGGACTCTCTGGTGCTCTAACAATTGATTTAGTGTTTACATTGTTCCAAACAGTCAGAAATGATATTGTAATCTAACAGCACGTGTTTGTCACATAAAATGCACGCAAGCGTTTGTTCCCTCACCTTATTTTTTCTTGATCTCCAGTATTTTTCCACAACCAGTCAAATTTATTCCACACATCTGACTTCCCCTTTACCTCCTGAGCAACCAGTAAACATTCCCCCGTTTTTTGGTTTATTTGCCACGTCCTCTGCATCCATTTTGCTGTCACGTGTGTTACAGTGTTCAGAGTTTGTTATAACCAATTTATTGATGTGATTGTGATAGGGCGATGCGATGCTTACATGTGTCACGTAAATAGGGAAGGTAGGGAACTGAACTTTTCAGTCAGAAATGGCTGCGATTATGTTGCAGCTTCAGCAACACGGACAGGGAGAAATGTGCTAGTCACACAGTCACTAGCTGCAGCAACACGGACAGAGAGAAAGGGTGCTAGTCACACAGTCACTAGCTGCAGCAACACGGACAGAGAGAAAGGGTGCTAGTCACACAGTCACTAGCTGCAGCAACACGGACAGAGAGAAAGGGTGCTAGTCACACAGTCACTAGCTGCAGCAACACGGACAGAGAGAAAGGGTGCTAGTCACACAGTCACTAGCTGTCTGTCTTTTTAACACAGCGCAACAAGTCACGGCCCGGAACAATCAAATCAATTGCGGTTGGACTCCCTCTAATAATTTGTGTGTCTTAATTATTTAATCAAACTGTGTGCTTAAAGCATCAGACGACCTCAGTGCATATAGTTGATTTGATTAAAACACATAGGATGTATCGATATATGGAAAAATACACTTTTTACAATTTCGACAGCCCTAGTTTCTCCTATGGGAACAGCCCTATGGGAACAGCTCTAGTTTCTCCTATGGGAACAGCCCTAGTTTCTCCTATGGGAACAGCCCTAGTTTCTCCTATGGGAACAGCCCTAGTTTCTCCTATGGGAACAGCCCTAGTTTCTCCTATGGGAACAGCCCTAGTTTCTCCCATGGGAACAGCCCTAGTTTCTGCTATGGGAACAGCCCTAGTTTCTCCTATGGGAACAGCCCTAGTTTCTCCCATGGGAACAGCCCTAGTTTCTCCTATGGGAACAGCCCTAGTTTCTCCTATGGGAACAGCCCTATGGGAACAGCCCTAGTTTCTCCTATGGGAACAGCCCTAGTTTCTCCTATGGGAACAGCCCTATGGGAACAGCCCTAGTTTCTCCTATGGGAACAGCCCTAGTTTCTCCTATGGGAACAGCCCTATGGGAACAGCCCTAGTTTCTCCTATGGGAACAGCCCTAGTTTCTCCTATGGGAACAGCCCTAGTTTCTCCTATGGGAACAGCCCTAGTTTCTCCCATGGGAACAGCCCTAGTTTCTCCCATGGGAACAGCCCTAGTTTCTCCTATGGGAACAGCCCTAGTTTCTGCTATGGGAACAGCCCTAGTTTCTCCTATGGGAACAGCCCTAGTTTCTCCTATGGGAACAGCCCTAGTTTCTCCTATGGGAACAGCCCTAGTTTCTCCTATGGGAACAGCCCTAGTTTCTCCTATGGGAACAGCCCTAGTTTCTCCTATGGGAACAGCCCTAGTTTCTCCTATGGGAACAGCCCTATGGGAACAGCCCTAGTTTCTCCTATGGGAACAGCCCTATGGGAACAGCCCTAGTTTCTCCCATGGGAACAGCCCTATGGGAACAGCCCTAGTTTCTCCCATGGGAACAGCCCTAGTTTCTCCTATGGGAACAGCCCTAGTTTCTCCTATGGGAACAGCCCTAGTTTCTCCTATGGGAACAGCCCTATGGGAACAGCCCTATGGGAACAGCCCTAGTTTCTCCTATGGGAACAGCCCTATGGGAACAGCCCTAGTTTCTCCTATGGGAACAGCCCTATGGGAACAGCCCTAGTTTCTCCCATGGGAACAGCCCTAGTTTCTCCCATGGGAACAGCCCTAGTTTCTGCTATGGGAACAGCCCTAGTTTCTGCTATGGGAACAGCCCTAGTTTCTCCTATGGGAACAGCCCTAGTTTCTCCTATGGGAACAGCCCTAGTTTCTCCTATGGGAACAGCCCTAGTTTCTCCTATGGGAACAGCCCTATGGGAACAGCCCTAGTTTCTCCTATGGGAACAGCCCTAGTTTCTCCTATGGGAACAGCCCTAGTTTCTCCTATGGGAACAGCCCTAGTTTCTCCTATGGGAACAGCCCTAGTTTCTCCTATGGGAACAGCCCTAGTTTCTCCTATGGGAACAGCCCTATGGGAACAGCCCTAGTTTCTCCTATGGGAACAGCCCTATGGGAAGAATAGTAGAGTGTAGTAGAGTCTAGTAGAGTCTAGTAGAGTGTAGTAGAGTGTAGTAGAGTGTAGTAGAGTGTATTAGAGTGTAGTAGAGTGTAGTAGAGTGTAGTAGAGTGTATTAGAGTGTAGTAGAGTGTAGTAGAGTGTAGTAGAGTGTAGTAGAGTGTAGTAGAGTGTAGTAGAGTGTAGTAGAGTGTATCTACTAGCGATACAGTCGTCTCAAAGCAACAGGGTGAATGGTGTTTTGCAACAGGTTTGTGTGTAGAATGAATAAAGATCAGGTACATTTAGAGGAGGTTTGGGATGTGGGTTTTAATGTTGATGTGGACATACAGCATGTTAGCCTAGCTTAGCTAAACCGACAGCCTAGACCTGTATCGTTTTTTTAAATATAGAAATATATAACATCGTAATGTTGCTCTAGGATATTGCTTTAAACTGTTGATGAGGACATAGAGAATGAGAAGGTTGTCTCCCAGTCATATAAGGGGAGTCTCGGGGAGAGAGGCAGAGTCTCGGGGAGAGAGGCAGAGTCTCGGGGAGAGAGGCAGAGTCTCAGAGTCTCAGGGAGAGAGGCAGAGTCTCGGGGAGAGAGGCAGAGTCTCGGGAGAGAGGCAGAGTCTCAGAGAGAGTCTCGGGGAGAGAGGCAGAGTCTCAGGGAGAGAGGCAGAGTCTCAGGGAGAGAGGCAGAGTCTCAGAGTCTCAGGGAGAGAGGCAGAGTCTCGGGGAGAGAGGCAGAGTCTCAGGGAGAGAGGCAGAGTCTCAGAGTCTCAGGGAGAGAGGCAGAGTCTCAGGGAGAGAGGCAGAGTCTCAGAGTCTCAGGGAGAGAGGCAGAGTCTCGGGGAGAGAGGCAGAGTCTCAGGGAGAGAGGCAGAGTCTCGGGGAGAGAGGCAGAGTCTCAGGGAGAGAGGCAGAGTCTCAGAGTCTCAGGGAGAGAGGCAGAGTCTCAGGGAGAGAGGCAGAGTCTCGGGGAGAGAGGCAGAGTCTCGGGGAGAGAGGCAGAGTCTCGGGGAGAGAGGCAGAGTCTGTGGGAGAGAGGCAGAGTCTCAGGGAGAGAGGCAGAGTCTCAGAGTCTCAGGGAGAGAGGCAGAGTCTCGGGAGAGAGGCAGAGTCTCAGGGAGAGAGGCAGAGTCTCAGGGAGAGAGGCAGAGTCTCAGAGTCTCAGGGAGAGAGGCAGAGTCTCGGGGAGAGAGGCAGAGTCTCAGGGAGAGAGGCAGAGTCTCGGGGAGAGAGGCAGAGTCTCGGGGAGAGAGGCAGAGTCTCGGGGAGAGAGGCAGAGTCTGTGGGAGAGAGGCAGAGTCTCGGGGAGAGAGGCAGAGTCTCAGGGAGAGAGGCAGAGTCTCGGGGAGAGAGGCAGAGTCTCGGGGAGAGAGGCAGAGTCTCAGAGAGAGTCTCGGGGAGAGAGGCAGTCTGAGTGTCAGGGAGAGAGTTAGACAGACATAAAAGATAACTCAAGAACCAGATAGGGAATGTAATCTCAAATGTTCTGAATGTTGAGTGTGTGGGGGAGGGCCAGTGTGTGTGTGTATTAATAGACACACTGTATTGCGTACTGTAATACAGTAATGCCATGGCCAACAATAACGTTGAGTGAAAGGTCACACTGAAACCTCTAGTGAATCTACAGAAAGGTCAAAGGTGAGAGATTAAACAGGCTCTAGAACTCTACACACACACACACACACACACACACACACACACACACACACACACACACACACACACACACACACACACACACACACACACACTGCTAAC